>NW_026943535.1:298615-375171 GCF_024139115.2 Armigeres subalbatus | reverse complement strand
AGAAGTTACGTATTGCTGTTCGCGCAAAATAGCCGCATTTGCCCGACGCATGTCGACACAGAGTCGAAGATCGCCGTTATTCCACCACCGTTACCAATGGCGAACCCACTGGCAACCACCAACGACGGGTTCTATTATATCGCTATTCAGTAAAGACGTTAATTTATCCTCTATTTTGGACAAAAGTAATTGAGGACGCCGAGGATTGTGACACACAGGAACAACGCTCTTATCGATGGGAATTTCCACCCGCAACCCTTAATCTTAGGAAAGGACGTTTATGTGCAGACTCAATCATGCTGACTCCATGTGTACTCGGTAATCCAATCATCAGTACACCTAGACTCATGTTGTGGCATACTAATGCAAAGGCTTTGTATTTAGAGTAATCTGTCTCCTGTATTTTAATATTTGATTCTGCTTGACATTTCGATTACCTCCCTCATCATGGAACAGGAGGAAAACGGAAATGTCAAACCAAGAGATGTCAAGATGTACAGGACGGATACACTTTCAAACCCACAGAGCCGCCATTAACGTGCGCGAAAAAGCTGATAAGCATTGTGACGCCAATTACAACGTAGAACGTAGCCACCTACGAGAATTCCTATTAAAGTAACATTATGAAATATATCAGGGAGGTGTTACCTGTTCGATGATCTTTCCATTATCTTCTACCGAAATTTGGCATCGAACTTTCCAAGAACGAATAATAGTTTCAAACTTTCACGCCATTGTTCTTCGTATACTGCCACGCTTTCTCATTGATAATATTTTCTTACAACCGGAATCGATTAGCAGTTGCAACGTCACTCCCCAAGCCTCAGCCACAAAATTCTTCTCCATCATTCACAGAATATGAAGCTTTGATCTTTTCTTTCCTCCGCTGTTTCGATTTCATGTCACGTTGCCGTTTGAATCCTTGGCTGGGCCCTGGCTCAGGCTCCTCAGAGCATTCCGCCTTACTGTTGTTGTTCGGCAACGAGCAGCGAAATGAAACCCGTTTGCACTTGATGCAATTTTGCCACGTGCGGGACATTTGGTCATTTGCGAATGGTCTGCTTTCCGCACCTCTACATTCTTTATTAGAATGTTTCAATTTTGTTGACGTTTCTGCATTCACACTAGGTTCGAATGTCTCTGCACATCCAGAGATGGTCGATTCATCATCTGCGCTTGGTGTTTCACTGACTGTAGCTAACGATTTGCGACTTCGTCGATATCAAAAGAATCTTTTAAGAGTTTATTTCAAATCACTCGGGCAAATAAAATTACTTTATCGATTACGCTATTGCGCTTTCTGTGTCGTCCTGCCAAATTAACACTTGCCTGATCCTGACAACGTAACATAAACTTCTCCATGTCTCGTCATGGCTTGGTTCGAGTGTCAGAAAAATTCCGTTCAAACGTTTCATGCTGTTTGGGCGAGAAGTAGTGTCCAGTCATGGCAGAATAGGGATCGATATTCTTTCCTTATCCTCAGTCACATCCACCTGGGAATAGAAGCGAAAACTTTTGTAGATCCGGCCCAGCCTGAAAAGGAACAGATTTTTATACGTGTTTTATCTGTTTCTCCAGATGCTGCAACGATATAGTCGAAGTTACGCTTGTATTTAATCCACTTATTTCGGACGACATACAAGGAAATGACTTAAACTTGAAAGGTGAATTTCACTTCTCCATGGTGAAACTGGCTGATCCAAACATGAGTAAAATATACGTTTGTTTCTTACTTGAAAACTTGTTTAAAGTTACAAAAATCTAGTGGTTTCCGTTGACCACTCGACAGAGCTGACGATACTTTTATTAGTATGCAGCCCGATTTTCAACCGGCACCTTTGCAGTCTATCACCTCCGGTAACTTTACACTCGCAGCTCGGTATTTTTCGCTTCCAGTGACGAAATCAAAACCACTGCTACTATTGCAGTCGCTACCTCAGCCTATCGCTTCCAGCGACGATGTTTAAACCACTGCTATCTCAGCAGTCGCTACCATGTAGCATATCGCTTCCAGCGACGATTTTTCCGTACTACTTCCGGCAGCCGGTCGTTTCGAGAATTAGCGTGACAAAAAATAAACTGATGTAAACATAACCACAATCTTTTTCTCCTCAAACCCTTGAATATAGTTTCTTAGATTAACATTTTACTTTTTCTTACCTGTTCAGTTGCACCTCGTCGCCAATGTAGTAATCGGGTGGTAATGTGATAAGTGGTGATATGATTATATTTAAGAGGTGATATTAAAGTATTAAATAGCTCAGAAGCCTGTTATTTACGCGCACCAATAATCAACATGCCGGTAACCTGTCTACGTCATCCCTCTCGCACGCGTAATCCAGGGTCGCACTCGTACCACAGCCTCAAACAAGAGGAATTCGAGTCTTTCAACCGTCTGCATGGTATTAACATTAATTATGTTTTATTTGTGAGACTGCTGTTGGTAGCGAGGACTAAATACGATGAACTTTAATTACCACAACTTATTTCCTAGCTAGAAAATGGATTAGGCTAGGCTCTCTGGTAGATCTAACACCGCAACACACTACGTCAAAGTGATCTACCGTGTTAGGGAATATGTAGGATTAGATTAGCTGGGTCTGCGGACGATGGCTGACCAGTAGGTAAAAGATACAAAAGGAAAGATGCGATGGCGGTGGTTGATAGCGTATATGAAGCTAAATACCACACAATGAACAAAGTTCGCATCGCATTTCGAAGGAAAAGTTCATTTCCTGAAAAGATAGGTCTAGTCAAAAAATGTGAACAATTTACAATATTTACCTGCAGATACGGTGAAACTACAAACCCTAATCGGACGGACTACAAATTAGGTTTATCGGTCGTAGAGTATTTCCAGTTTACGGCAAAACCGACCCAAAGTAGGGTAGTTGGACCTTACTTTAACAAAACGAAGGAAAAGGTAGTACGAGGAGAGGAAACCAGTTTATTTTGTGAGTAAATTAAACAAATTATTATTGTACATTTGAAATTTAAAATTAAGATTTAGCATTGCTGAAAACAAACGCTCTCATAAATTTGGTTTTCTGTCGGGAACATCTCTTAAAAGCGAAGCAGATGGCAACGGTTTAGTGCTATATAGTGAATGTGATACCACCCATGTATCCAATCAGATATAGACAATGAAATATTGGAAACCTTTGCAAACTGATTAATTAAAATGTTATTCAAATTATCGACAAGTTTAATGTCATCAAGATAGCGTATGACATGTTACTGAAATCTAAGACAATTATTAGCGTGATATGCATACAAGTATTCAACATCGTTCTTTCTCGTGACTTTCTCGATTAAAGTACACCGCGTACTCACGCAAATTGATGCTTGTTACAAACAAAGTTTCCAAATCGAAATAAGTGTTCTTTATGAGTTGGAATTTTATCGCCGGTTTGATTTTGGGTAATTTGTTAGTGCTATGATTAAAACGAATGTCTTCAAGAAAGATGTGATGGAAGTATGCCGAACCTGTATGGCAGCACATCAGAACAAGCGCCAACGTAAGAGATTCCGATTTTTCCATGCTGATGGTGCAACTCAACGTACCTGAAGAATAAATAGACCCATCTCGCGGTCCTAGCCTTACCCAGCAACTCTATCCTACCTCCGCGGTGCTGGCCGATACGAGTAACCTTAGGGAAGATCGGGTAACCAACCCGGTGGAACTATGGTCGTATGCGCGAAGGAAGGGGAGTTGCCTTCCGGAGGTGCAAATCTTATTGAGCGTCTGTTCTCCATGTCAGGATCGGCTCACGCGCGTCTGTTCTCCATGTTAGGGGCGGCTGATCATCGTCCGAGTGCCAGCGAGGGACTCGTGAAACTGTGCACCATGGTCCACCGGAAATAAGGAGGAATGGTCCTCCGGAAATTTAGGGGTTTGGTCAGGCCCCGCAGCAGCCTTTAAAAAAATCAAGCAACGAACAATCAACAAGAGAGTACGGACCGAACCATCGGCGAAGACCACTGACGAAAAGGGACTAGCGATTGGAAACTCGGTTCGTGGAACTGCAAATTCTCAACTTCATCGGGAGCACACGCATACCGCCGATGTGCTCGGACCGTGGATTCGGCATCGTAGCGCTGCAGGAGGTTTGTTGAAGGGATCAATGGTGCGAACGTTTAGAGGTAATCATACCATCTACCAGAGCTGCGGCACACACATGAGCTGGAACAGCTTCAGTGATGGGCGATATGCAGGCGCGTGATCGGGTGGTGGCCGATCAATGAAAGAATGTGCAGGTTGAGGATCAAAGGCCGGTTCTTCAACTTCAGCATAATCAACGTCCATAGCCCAACGGAAGCACTGATGATGATAAGGACGCATTCTACGCGCAGCTGGAACGTGAGTAGACAGCTGCTCAGCCACGACGTCAAAATCATCAGGAGATTTGAACGCTCAGGTTGGCCAAGAGGAAGAGTTTAGACCGACTATTGAAAGTTCAGCGCTCACCGGCTGACGAACGAAAACGGCTACGACTAATTGATTTCGCCGCCTCCAAGAATATGGCCATTCGCAGCACCTCACTTCCAACAGCCTCGCGTATCGGTACACCTGGAGATCACCACTGCAGACAGAATCACAAATCGACCACGTTCTGATTGATGGACGGCACTTCTCCGACATTATCGACGTCAGGACATATCTGGCGCTAACATCGACTCGACCACTATCTGGTGATGGTTAAACTGCGCCCAAAACTATCCGTCATCAACAATGTTCGGTACCGACGACCGCCGCGGTACGACCTAGAGCGACTGAAGCAACCTGATGTCGCCACGCATACGCGCAGCATCTCGAGGCAGCGCCGGAAGAGGGTGAGCCTGATGGGGCCCCTTGAGGACTGCTGGAGACAGTTAAAGCAGCCATAACGACGCAGCGGAGAACAACGTCGGGTAGGTATCGAAGTCGACGGAACGATTGGTTCGACGAAGAGTGCAGACAGATTCTGAGGAGAAGGACGCAGCGGGGCGGTCGCGCTGCAAGGTACCCGGCAGAACGTGGAACGTTATAGACGGAGCGAGACAGCAGACCCGCCTTTTCAGGGAGAAGAAACGCCGCCTGGAAGAAGCGGAGTGCGAGGAGATGGAACAGCTTGCTGTTCTCAAGATACACACGCAAGTTCTATCAGAAGCTCAACGCATCCCGCAAAGGCTTCGTGCCGCGAGCCGAAATGTGCCGGGATAGGATGAGCATCTTGACGGACGAACGTGGTGATCGAAAGGTGGAAGCAGACTCGAGGAACATCTGAATGGCGCTGAGAGCAGGCAGGAAAGTCAAGGCAGGAGGAGATGACTACGTCAGTTCAGCGGACGATGGAAGCCAACCAGCCCCCACCTTGAGGGAAGTTAAGGATGCCATTCAACAGCTAAAGACCAATAAAGCAGCTGGTAAGGATGGTATCGAGCTGACTCATCAAGATGGGCCTGAAAAGCGGCCACTTGCCTGCACAAACTGATAGTCAGAATCTGGGAAACCGAACAGCCACGAGGAGTGGAAGGAAGGGTTATATGCCCCATCTCAAGAAAAGAAAACTCGAGTGTGAGAACTTTCGAGCGATCACCATCCTTAATGCCGCCTCAGGATATCCCAGATCATCTTCCGTCGTCTGTCACCATTAGTGAACGAGTTCGTGGGAAGTTACTGCCGGCTTCGTTGACGCCGCCTGACAACGGACAGATCTTTACTGTACGGCAAATCCTTCAAAAATGCCGTGAATCCAGGTCCCAACGCACCATCTGTTCGTTGATTTCAAGGCGGCATACGACAGAGACCGCGTAGAGCTATGGAAAATTATGGACGAGAACAGCTTCCTGGGAAGCTTACCAGACTGATCAAAGCAACGGTGGATGGTGTGCAAAACTGTGAAGATTTCGGGCGAACACTCCAGTTCGCTGAATCGCGCCGTGGGTGACAAGGTGATGGACTTTCGTGCCTGTTGTTCAACATTGTGCTAGAAGGTGTCATGCGGAGAGCTGTAACAGCCGGGGTACGATTTTCACAGATCCAGTCAATTTATTTGCTTCGCGGATGAATGGACATTGTCGGCGAACATTTGCAAAGGTGGCAGAACTGTACACCCGCCTGAAACGTGAAGCAACAAAAGTTGGACTGGTGGTGAATGCGTCAAAGACAAAGTACATGCGGGCGGAACCGAGCGCGACAGGGCCCGCCTGGGAAGCAGTGTTCGATAGACGGGATACCTTCGAGGTGGTCGAGGAATTCGTCTACCTCGGATCCTGCTAACGGCTGCACAACAACGTTAGTCGAAATACGAAGGCGCATCATCTGTGGAAGTCGGGCCTACTACGGGCTCCAGAGAAACCTGGTCGAAAAGATTCGCCACCGCACCAAATGTGCGTACAAGACGCTTATAAGACCGGTTGCCTCTACGGACATGAAACATGGACAATGCTCGAGGAGGACTTGGACACTCGGAGTATTCGAGAGACGGGTGCTAGGACCATCTTTGGCGGTAAGAAGACGGTGTGTGGCGGCGAAGAATGAACCATGAGCTCGCCTAACCTACGGCGAACCAGTATCCAGAAGGTAGCTAAAGCCGGAAGGGTACGATGGGCAGGAATGTAAGAATGCGACAGCAACCCTGCAAAGATGGTGTCTGCTTCCGACCGCGCAGGTACGAGACGGCGTGGAGCGCAGCGAGCGAGATGGGCAGACCAGGTGCAGACCGACTTGGCGAGCGTGGGGCGTATCCGAGGATGGAGAGATGCGGCCTCGAACCGTGCATTGTGGCGTCAAATGTTGATTCAGTGTTATCTTTAGATGTTAACTAAATAAATGAATGAATGAATGGTGCAATCATAGCGAACATAATTACGGAATGCACCGCCGTTCAGGTGAGTAATTTATTTTTTGTTTTGTAATATCCATGTGGTCGGGTTCTGCCAAATCAAACCAAGCGGCTTATTGACTGACTTGTGATATTTTGATAGTAAAAGTGAAAGGGAATCATTTTAAATCAATTCATCCACACATTTATTGTGAGATATCCTTAGTTATGGGGTAGAAGGTAATCAAATACGATTTTTACAATCAATAAGCGAAAGCTTGGGAAGAAAAATTGTGTATTTTTGTTGGCGCTTGTGTTTTGGCAGATTCCGCCATGTTTTAAATAGGCGACTCATTCACCTTTTAGCTGTACACTCTTAACTACTTTCCATGGGTATGTCACAATGAAATTCTACTAGTTACGTGTTATGCAAAGATACCAAATTTCAATCATTTAGTATAAGCGTATGTATAGCTAATGCAATTAGCGCTTTAACTTGTAAATAGTGGAAATTAAGCAACGAACCGTTAGGCAGAGTTATAGAAAACACAAAATTTAACTAAAATACATTTGAAATTAATCCTCTGAAATGTGTTATTGACGAACCACTAAATGATCGAAACCATTCTTGCTGTTGGTATCATTTTTCCGGTCACCAATAAGGTCTGAAACAATACAGTTTTAGCTATTGCTCGACCCTAGACCCATGGCCTACATTGTGTTGATGGAGTGGTTCAAAACGTCGACGTGAACTAACACCATATAATATATAATATAGGATCTATCGTTGTAATTTTCAAATATAGGTACTGGAAACAACATCTTTCCAAACGAATGCATGTTTTGGTACATGGTAAGGTGCTTTATTAAAACGATAGCCTGTTAGTACAAGACTTTTGATCAGGTCAAGGAAAGTTACTTTTAGGAGATACAAGATACAGTTTTCTTAAATGACGGTCTGTGACACCAGCTATTATAGTGGTCATCTTTGATATGCATTCGAAGATTTTCTCAAGTATTTGTATGTAATCGCAATTTCAATTTTATGACCAGATTAAGAGAATGATGCCCTACCTGCGGTAATTTGTACCGAATGTTTTTCAACATTAAATCGGTAATCGCTCTTATAAAACCGCACGTATTTCCGATCGCGAGCTACGTAAGATTGGCGAGCAAGAACAAGCCGCAATATGCAGTCAAATAAAGGCAGAAATATCCGAGAAACTACTTCCATAACATAAAATGTGAACCCTGAGTCCTTGGTAGATGGAGCTGGTGAAGATGCTGCTTTGAGAGTGATAATGGTGTACCTGGCAATGATAGCGATAGCGATTGGAAAGCAAGCGATGAAGAGTTGTTTCGATCGGTAAAGCGTACTAAGCTTGAATCGAAATCCAAGGCAAAATCTCGGAAAAGAGTTGAACGTCAACCGGTGCAAAGTGAAGAGATGAAACTTAACGAAAAGAGCAAGAATGGTTTACGGTTATTAACATGATCCTGGCAATCATATTTGCTGCGGTTGCTTACAGATATTCAAGACAGCCGAGGAGTTGGACACTCATCGTGACATCCCATGTTTGAAAAATGAAAAATGCGAAAACCAAATTCAAACCGCTCTGCAACGGTTGCCTCCTCAGGTTCAAATCACGCATAGTTTGAACTACCACATTAATCGTTCGACTTTGAAAGTTATTTGGGAATGCAAAAATGCAAACTTCGTAAAATCGCCGGTATCCGCGCGAAAGCATCTCAGAGGCCATCGGGATGAGCCTGGCTTTGATAGCCGGGTCAAAGAAACAACCAAACAAGAACTCGGTTGGGTCTGCTGTGGTACAAAGTGCAAAGAATCGTTCGCAACGAGCAGGATCTAATGGCTCATACGAAAGCAGCTCATTGGATCGAAAAGCAGGAACGGACCTGGAGTCTACTGATAAGCCGGAACAGTGCCAGGTGTGCTACCGAAGATTTGCGGACAGTAGAGGGTTGATTGCCCACCAGAAGTAAATACAAGCCGAAATCTGCAATGTGCGCTATGTGGGCTGAAATTTTCGGTGCCTTCGATCTGCGCGCACACGAAGCAATCGAACATGGAGGTAGGGAATACAAATGTGACATATGCGATAAGAAATACATCTCGAAGTTAACTTTGATGCAGCATATCAAAACAATTCACACGGATGAGAAGCCCCATCAGGTATTTGGTGCTAAAATTTTGAGTGTTGCTCACTGAAATTTGCATTTTTACAGTGTGCCGTTTGCGAGATGAGATTTCGACTGAAGTATGGATTAAAACTCACATGTCCAATCATATAGACAATCCGCAGTCGTGAGGTAAGATTGTGGCAATATTTATGATAAAAATTTCTATTACTATCTGTAGTCATTAGATTGATTTTTGAATTTTTTTCGGTAAAAATGTCATTCGAATATTAATACACATTTAAACTATCATTTGGTTGGTCAACATGATAATTCATAAAAATAATTAAATACATCATAAATGTTAAATACTGTTGACTTATTCAATTTGCTTGATTAACTAATGTTCTGTCGAAATTTAACGTCATTTAATGATAATTCAGGAATCATCAGCCTCCACCACTTATTTTAAAACATTGATTCTACGATGTTACGATAATATGGAAATTTTCAAACTTAAACGCATTTTATATTAGAATTATTATACAGGTAGCTTATAGATCTAATTTTCACTGAGTAATGAAGTTATATGATGTTTCAGGATTCTATTTTCAAGTGATAAAGTTCGAAGCTTGAAAAATTATATAAAATCAGATTTTCTGCCCAATGGAAGGCAAATCGAATGATCTTTTCTGTTATGCTTCCAATTGAAAAGAAAGTATCAACAAGTATCAATTTTTCTTGTTTTTTGCAGGTTTGCTCGAAAATGTTCAAAGGAAACTACACACGCTATCACATGCGAACTCACACTGGAGAGCGACCGTACAAATGTAGATTTTGCAGCCACGCCTTTGCCAACCATCCCAATTTCAGGAGACATGAAATGACTATACAGGTAATTATCTCTATCACAATATCTTTGAATGAAATTATGATTTGCCATGGTTGGAACGATCAAACTCGGCCTACAACGATACAAAAATCCTTTTGAATATATTTTGTGAAAAAAAAACTAATAAGACTAACAAAGCCTTCATATCTCCTATGTAGCTATCATCAATCGAATGTGGAAAGATTTGAACGAATCAGCTTCGTTACACAGTTTCGGTTGTTGTCTGTAAGAAAGAACAAAGGAGAAAAATGTGACAAATTTACTAATTGAAATTATGCTGCAAAGTAGTAGTGCAAAGCAGGAGTCTCGCCGACACGGTAGACCTCGTAAGCACCTGATAGTTCCTTTGGCATGCTCATCTGGTCAACTCCCATAGTTTGATCCATGGTTGAATACATGACTGATATCTTAAGGGCGCCCTCAAGCGGTCAGCCATGTATCCAACCAAGATCAAACATGGAGAGCCACAGATGGGCCAGCAAGTTTGAAAACAACATCCGGCATTCCGTGAACATCGGGTTCTGCAGGATCTCGATTTCGACGGTGATCTGCCGTTTGTATCCGAGCAGGTGCGACGACTTCGATCTGTTATTTATAAAACATAGACACATGCAAGATCGGCATCAGGGATGCGAAATCTGAACAGTTAGCTGGCATACCGCCGCTGAACTATGGTCTTCGGCATGCTGCCAGAAAATGTATTTCTGTTCGTATACGCCAATGACATCCTCCTCGTTGTTGTCGGAATGACACCCGGACGGATAGGAATTAATGACAGGCTGTGAGGGTTTATGGTTGGACATCGTAGCCTTCACAAATGACGGTGGTCGCCATCAACGTCCTACTAGTTGATAGCGACCACCATCAATATGTGGTGAAGGCCTGGATGTGGCCAACGATAAACCGCCACTCACCGCAGACTACGTCTTATTTGTCCGTCCGATAAACTAACCGGAAGATCGTCCGAGTTCTGGTGGACGTAGACCGAAGCTACTTTTATGCCACATTTCCGGGCAGCAGAATATATGTAAGACCCACATCGAAAACGCCGAACAAACAACAGATTCTACCAGGTTGAAAGTAGGTGTCAGGATTATTTGTCGAATGCCGTTTAGCCAAATAGTTGAAAAATTTACCTGATTACGAGTAGAAGAAGTAGTGAGAAATAAGAATTGAGCAGAGAACTAATAACTGATAAATGAGAAATATGAACTGATAACAAGAAACTGGGAACAAAAAGCTGAGAACTAAGAACTGAGGACTGGAAACTGCGAAGAAAGAATTGAGAACCAAGAAACAGGAAGCGAGAAATCAGAACGCAAGGAAGAATTGATGCGAAGATGAAATAAGAAGCGAAATTAGTATTGAAAATGAGAAATTATGATTCACTCTTCTTTCTGCTTTTCGTTCATTGCTTCTTTCTCCTTCTCCATTTATGCTCTTTCTTCTTTCTTCCTTGTTCCTCATCTTCTTCCTCTTCTTCCTTTGTTCCTCATACTTCTTCCTTCTTTTTCCTTGTTCCTTTTTCTCCTTCTTTCTTCTGTTTTCCTTCTTCCTTCTATTCTTCTTCCTTTTTGTTTTCAGTCTTCCTTATTTCTTCTTCCTTCCTATTGCCTCCTTCCATCTTTCTTCCTTCTTTTTTTTTTCTTCCGCCTATTTTGTTTTGCTTACTAGTCCTTCTTTTTTATTCTTATTCTTTCCTATTCCTTCTTTCTTTTCATTCCTTATTCGATCTTCCTTCTTCCTTCCTTCTCCTTTCTCCTTTTTTTCTATATTGTTCATTCCGTATCGGTACACCTGGAGATCACCTGCAGACAGAATCACAAATCGATCACGTTCTGATTGATGGACGGCACTCTCCGACATTATCGACGTCAGGACATATCTGGCGCTAACATCGACTCTGACCATTATCTGGTGATGGTAAACTGCGCCAAAACTATCCGTCATCAACAATGTTCGGTACGACGACCGCCGCGGTACGACCTAGAGCGACTGAAGCAACCTGATGTCACCACTGCATACGCGCAGCATCTCGTGGCAGCGTGGCGAAGAGGGTGAGCTCGATGGCTCCTCTTGAGGACTGCTGGAATACAGTCAAAGCAGCCATTAACGACGCAGCGGAGAACAACGTCGGGTATATGGGTCGAGTCGACGGAACGATTGGTTCGACGAAGAGTGCAGACAGATTCTGGAGGAGAAGGACGCAGCGCGGGCGGTCGCGCTGCAGCAAGGTACCCGGCAGAACGTGGAACGTTATAGACGGAAGCGGAGACACAGACGCCTTTTTCAGGAGAAGAAACCCGCCTGGAAGAAGGGAGTGCGAGGAGATGGAACAGCTGTGCCGTTCTGAAACACGCAAGTTCTACCAGAAGCTCAACGCATCCCGAAAGGCTTCGTGCCGCGAGCCGACATGTGCCGGATAAAGATGGGAGCATCTTGACGGACGAACGTGTGGTGATCGAAAGGTGGAAGCAGCACTACGAGGAACATTTGAATGGCGCTGAGAGTACAGGCAGTGAAAGTCAAGGCAGCGGAGGAGATGAATACGTCAGTTCAGCGGACGATGGAAGCCAACCAGCCCCCCCTTGAGGGAAGTTAAGGATGCCATCCAACAGGTAAAGACCAGTAAAGCAGCTAGTAGGATGGTAGTGGAGCTGCTCATCAAGATGGGCCCAGAAAAGCTAACCACTTGCCTGCACAAACTGGTAGTCAGAATCTGGGAAACTGAACAGCTGCCGAGGAGTGGGAGGAAGGGTCATATGCCCCATCTACAAGAAAGGCGACAAACTGGAGTGTGAGAACTTCGAGCGATCACCATCCTTAATGCCACTACAAAGTGATATCCCAGATCATCTTCCGTCGTCTGTCACCATTAGTGAATGAGTTCGTGGGAAGTTATTAAGCGCTTCTGTGACGGCCGCTCGACAACGGACCAGATCTTACTGCAAACCCTTCAAAATGCCGTGAATACCAGGTCCCAACGCATCATCTGTTCGTTGATTTCAAGGCGGCATACGACAGTATAGACCGCGTAGAGCTATGGAAAATTATGGAGAACAGCCCTGGGAAGCTTACAAGACTGATCAAAGCAATGGTGGATGGTGTGCAAAACTGTGTGAAGATTTAGGGCGACACTCCAGTTGTTCGAAACGCGCCGGGGACTAAGACAAGGTGATGGACTTTCGTGCCTGTTGTTCAACATTGCACTTGAAGGTGTCATTCGGAGAGCCGGTGTAACAGCCGGGGTACGATTTTCAACAGATCCAGTCAATTTATTTGTTTCGTGGATGACATGGACATTGTCGGCCGAACATTTGCAAGGTGGCAGAACTGTACACCGCCTGAAACGTGAAGCAACAAAAGTTGGACTGGTGGTGAATGCCTCAAAGACAAAGTACATGCTTGTGGAACAGAGCGCGACAGGGCCCGCCTGGGAAGCAGTGTTACGATAGACGGGGATACCTTCGAGGTGGTCGAGGAATTCGTCTACCGGATCTTTGCTAACGGATGTAACAATGTCAGTCGTGAAATACGAAGGCGCATCATCGTGGAAGCGGGCGATACGGGCTCCAGAAGAAACTGCGGTCAAAAGATTCGCCAGCACCAAATGTGTCATGTACAAGACGTTAAAGACCGGTAGTCCTCTACGGATAGAAATACTGGACAATGCTCGAGGAGGACTTGCAAGCACTCGAAGTATTAGAGACGGGTGCCTAGGACCATCTTTGGCGAAGAAGACGGTGTATGGCGGCGAAGAATGAACACGAGCTCGCCCAGCTTACGGCGAACCCAGTATCCAGAAGGTAGCTAAAGCCGGACGGGTACGATGGGCAGGGATGCAAGAATGCCGGACAGCAACCCTCCAAAGATGGTGTTCGCTTCCGATCCGGCAGGTACGAGACGACGTGGAGCGCAGCGAGCGAGATGGGAGACCAGGTGCAAAACGTTAAAAGATTAAAAAAAGACTTGGGAGTCGTATCCGAGGATGGAGAGATGCGGCCTCGAACCGTGATTGGCGTCAAATTGTTGATTAGTGTTATCTGTTTAGATGTAGACTAAATAAATGAAATGAAATGAATCATTCTAATTCTCACTTCTCGCCAGTTCTCAACAGGTTAGTTCTTCTGACAAAGCCTTCCGTTATTGTGCCAGTTGGTCGTCAGATCCAAACCGACACACAAGCGAGGAAGAGATGACCACTCAGTTCAGTACAATCAAAGTTAATTGCCTAATTATATATATATATATCCTAATTTTTAAGAATGTTTTGCTTAATGCTAATTAAAAACCTAAAAAAATTACCTAATTAAAATCGATTTACTTATCTGTATCTATAAATTTTCTTTCAGATGATAAACCCATAAGTGCTCACATTGCGAAAAGTCTTTCATTTTAAAACGCATGCTAAAAGAGCATGAAAGAACTACAATGGGCGTTGTGAAGATAAGAAAGAACTTGCAACGACAATCTAACTCCACAAAAAGGAGTTTAAAAAGCAACGCCGATCAAGAGCATCGCAATAATGAATAAGCATCTGGCTCAATAACTAACATAAAATGTTTGCTCTTCGTCGCAAATTCATTAAATATTTTGATGATAATGTGATGACAAAGTGCTAGCTAAATAGCTTCACAATATAAATATGAAATCAAATAAAAGATCGAATTGAGTATCTTTCATTCTAGGACTAAAAGAAAATATCTCTACAACTCTATTGCAACATGGTCTGTCAAATGAGGAAACAGTTTTCTCGTCCTTTTTGTTAACAAACGGACATGAGAAGGATGGAATAACTTCGAGCTTTGAGCCTTTGAACAGCATTTTTCAATTTATTTATTTATAAGGCTCATTTGTTTAATTAAAAACTTCACGGAGCCGCAGATCTCTAGAAATATTTAGTCTAATATTCAATTATAAATCAATAATTCAATTTACGACGAATTTCTTCTTAGGACGGAACTTGAACTGCCGCCGGAAGACGCAAACTGGGCTCTTCGTTGGTTCGCTCTGGGTTCCTCATCACTTGAAAGTCGTCATCTCTCACATCTTCATAATTTTCCGAGTAGTCAAGTAACGGAGATGGCATCCGCTTTGTTTTATCCTCCACTTCACTAGTTTTTTCTTCCAGTGTGCCTTCGTTCTCAAGATCTTCTCTTCCGATCTGGTCCAAGTGTTCAGTAAGCTTCATTCATTTGTTCCAAAGTTTTCTTCACCAGATCTTCAATGATTTTATCCGCGCATTCTGAATCTTGATCAGCCACAGTACACACATACAACCCCAGCATGTACTCGGATGGGATTGGTCTTTGGGCTTATCTTTCCTACGATTTCCGGAGGGTCGTTCTGGGCAAGAATCCTTCCGATGACCGCAGCCCGACAAAGGAAAACACATCCTGAAGACCGTCGTAATATATTCGTCCTTACGGCCACCGAAATTAAGCGATGGTGGTATTTCTTCTTCAGGTCGATATATACACCACGCACACCAGTGTACATATGCCCCAATCAGATTCCGCACTAAATTTTCTCGTGTCAAACATTCCACGTTCCCATATCGCCCGAGTGCCATCGTGTCTCTGGCGGCAAGTCTACGAATGTATTTCATATTGCTACCTGCGATTGACATCCGTACCTCTACCGATTTTCCGCAGAGTAATGAAATTTTTTGGCTCCGTATTCTTCTTGAGCGACTGAATGAAGCATTGCTTCCAGAGAAACAAATTTAATGAAACCGAACGTTCTTGTGCCGTTCTGTAGGCCGCTTCCATGTCCGTCAAATTGGTATCCAACTGTTTTAGAAATTGCCAATCTCCGTCCATGTCGGACGCGGACTAGCCGCCATTGAACAGCATTAATGTTAATCTTTCGACAGTGTTCTGAAAACTCAGATGTGAGTATGGTACATTATGGAACATTTTGATTTGAAAAATATGTGGAGGTAACCACTTTCCTTCTATGGGACTCGAACTCTACGATCCTCACCACGCTAGACTGGTGCTTTTAACCAACTTATGAAGGACCACATCGGCCCTCGCAACTTAGCGCCTACGAATAAGCCGAGGTTTCCAAATCGGACGCACAGTCAAAGCACTCACAAAATCCATTTCTCAAGCCAACACTTCCGCATGTGTATCCAGTTTTCCGCAAGCGGTAATGGCCGGCGTGCCTGCGGGAGGCGAAGCCAGAGTAAACGCGACGCGATGCGAGCGCGACGCGACAGTGCATGACAGTCTGTTGATAGATTGTTATTCTTTTACGTGAGTCGCGTCGCGTCGCATCGCACGTCGCATCTACTCTGGCGGGCACCTTAGTCTCTGGACATTTCTGGAGGTCAACTACACTTACCGCTCCGAGCATTCTGACAATGGGAATCCAGTTTCTGACGGTAATGACCAGTTGTTTGCAGGAGATCTCAGATTTATTTCTGGAGGTTAACTGCACCCACCGCTCCGCATTATGATCAAAATGCTCGAAGGTGTGCAGTGACCTCCACAAACGTCAAATCAGAGACTAACCACAGACGAGTGGGCGGCCATTACCGCTCGCTGAAAACTGATAAAATGCTGATGAAGTGAATTGAGCCGACAACACACCTGCACCGCTCTGAATATTTCTGGTACTATTAAAGGAGTATGATTTTGTAAACAAAGATTCAAACGTCGATTTCAAGATCTGTTTAAAAAATTGATTTATCTGACAGCTCTCCACGCAAACCAACACCATCACAGGTAGCGGAAACCTTCACCTACCATGTGGTGGTGTTGGTTTGCGGAGACTATCAGATCGTCAAATCGTCGTTTAATCTTTGTTCAAAAGCAATAGTCGTTTGAAATTAGTTTGATTGTCGATCTAATGGATCCCACGCAAACCTCACATATCAATACGGATAGTTTGCGTGCGTTTTGACAGTTTGCAGGAGAAACTGTCAAACGCACGCAAACGTATCAATTGTGTTTGCCCATAATAGCCGAAGACTCCCCATCTGTCATGGTGATGGTTGCGGGAGGCAATCAGATCGACAAATCGACGTCTGAATCTTTGTTTACAAAATCCATACGTCCTGAATAATACCGAGATTAGACAATCCTGGTTATGGGCCGATGCCCACGTAGCGTTTTTTCAAGCGTGCACGCCGCGTCCACGCAAGGTACCCAGCATCAATGTAGTCGTGCCACGTTTAGCGTGCATTGCTCATTTCAGCGGTTCTCAACCTTTTTCTTGAGGTACCCTTCGAACTATTGCATTAATTGAGGTACCCCTCTTGAAAGAATAATTCTGAACACTTTGAAGGAGACTTCGAGCCTCTTGAAAGGACCTTCTGAATCTTTTGAAAGTTGGCTTCCACGCCTCTTGATAATAGGTTTTTGTGCCTCTTGAGAGGCTTCCAAGCATCTTTAATATAAAATATCTTGAAAGGATCTTTCTTTTGAAAGAAATCTTTAGAACCCTTTGAAATGTGCCTTCCAGACTTTTTGAAGGAGGCTTCCGAGCATTTTAAAAGTAGGCATGGCCTCTTTAAACGATGCTTTCGGATCCGAAAGGAGGATTCAAGTCCTTTGTAAAGAGCTTTCTGATCCGTTTGAAAGAACCTTTCGAATCTTTTGAAAGGAGCCTTCTTAGCTTTTGAAAGAAGGCTTCAACCCTCTTAAAGAGCCTTCCAAACCTCTTGGAAGGAGGGTTTCAGGCTTCTTGAAACGAGGCTTTGGGCTTCTTGAAAGCAGGCTTCCAGTTCTTTAAATGAAGCTCTCTTTAGAGAGGCTTCCTAACCTTCCAATGGCAACTCTCGATCCACTGATAAATGACGCTTCATTTGCATCAAGAACGCTTCTGAACCTCTTGAAAACACGCTACCAAGCCTCTTGAAAGTAGAATTCGAGCATTTTGAAGGAAGACTTTCAAGCCTCTTGAAAGTATGGTTCCTATCCTTTAAAACTGAGCCGAAAGGACGCTTCCGCCGCTTGGAAGAAGTCTCTAGGTCCCTTGAATGGAGGTTTCAGGCCTCTTGAATGGAGGCTTCAGGCCTCTTGAAAGGAGACTTCCAGGCCTCTTGAAATGAGGCTTCAGGTCTCTTGAAAGGAGGCTTCCAACCTCTTGAAAGGAGGCTTCCAAGCCTCTTGAAAGGAGGCTTCAGGCCTCTTGAAAGGAGGCTTCCAGGCCTCTTGAAAGGAGGCTTCCAGGTCTTCTTGAAAGGAGGCTTCCAGGCCTTCTTGAAGAGAGGTCAGGCTCTTGAGAGGCTTCCAGTCCTTGAAAGGAGGCTCAGGCTCTTGAAAGGAGGCTTCCAGGCCTTCGAAAGGAGGCTTCCAGGCTCTTTGAAAGGAGGCTTCCAGGCCTCTTGAAAGGAGGCTTCCAGGCCTCTTGAAAGGAGGCTTCCAGGCCTCTTGAAAGGAGGCTTCCAGGCCCTCTTGAAAGGAGGCTTCCAGGCTCTCTGAAAGGAGGCTTCCAGGCCTCTTGAAAGGAGGCTTCCAGGCCTTGAGGAGGCTTCCAGGCCTCGAAAGGAGGCTTCCAGGCCTCTTGAAAGGAGGCTCAGGCCTCTTGAAAGAGGCTTCCAGGCCCTCTTGAAGGAGGCTTCCAGGCCCTCGAAAGGAGGTTCCAGGCCTCTGAAGGAGGCAGCTCTTGAAAGGAGGCTTCCAGGCCCTCTTGAAAGGAGGCTTCAGGCTCTTGAAGGAGGCTTCCAGGCTCTTGAAAGGAGGCTTAGGCCTTCGAAGGAGGCTTCCAGGCTCTCTGAAAGGAGGCTTCCAGGCCCTTTGAAAGGAGGCTTCAGGCTCTTGAAGGAGGGCCAGGCCTCTTGAAAGGAGGCTTCCAGGCCTCTTGAAAGGAGGCTTCCAGGCCTCTTGAAAGGAGGCTTCAGGCCTCTTGAAAGGAGGTTCAGGCCTCTTGAAAGGAGGCTCAGGCTCTTGAAAGGGAAGCTTTCAGGCCTCTTGAAAGGAGGCTTTCAGGCCTCTTGAAAGGAGGCTTTCAGGCTCTTGAAGGAGGCCAGGCCTTGAAAGGAGGCTAGGCCTCTTGAAAGGAGGCTTTCTGAGAGCGGCCTCTTGAAAGAGGCTTTCAGCCTCTTGAAAGGAAGCTTTCAGGCCTCTTGAAAGGAGGCTTTCAGGCCTCTTGAAAGGAGGCTTCAGGCCTCTTGAAGGAGGCTTTCAGGCCTCTTGAAAGGAGGGCTTTCAGGCCTCTTGAAGGAGGCTTCAGGCTCTTGAAAGGAGGGCTTCAGGCTCTTGAAAGGAGGCTTCAGGCCTCTGAAAGGAGGCTTTCATGCCTCTTGAAAGGAGGCTTCAGGCCTCTTGAAAGAGGCTTTCAGGCCTCTTGAAAGGAGGCTTTCAGGCCTTGACAGAGGCTTTCAGGCCCTCTTGACAGGAGGCTTTCAGGCCTCTTGACAGGAGGCTTCAGGCCTCTGACAGGAGGCTTCCAAGCATCTCAAAGCTTTAATAAAAAGGCTTGAACACTTTGAAAGGAGTTCTCACTCCTAAGGAGGCCTTCGAGCTGCTTGGAAAAAGGCTGTGCTGGTTGTGGAGGGCAGTATTCTATTGGATTGACCAATCGTCATACATATTATGTACAAAACAAAGTTTGTAAAAATACGAAAGCAAAACCTCTTTGAATTTCGATTGAACTCACAGAATTTCATCTTATTCTGCTTTTGTAAAAAAGATTCAAACGTCGATTTGACGAATCTGATTGCATCTGATGAAATCAACGCCATCAACAGGTAGCCGAAACCTTCATCTACCTATTGATAGTGTTGTTTTGCGTGGAGTGCTCTCAGATAAAAGATATTTTAGTTTCTAGATAAAGAATGCCTTCGGTTCCCTTTGTTCTGCTGTCCGAAACAGTGTGTGGTACATACCTGTCAAATCGTATGGATTTTCCTTCTTCGACATTTAGCTCCCCTATCCTCGCCAGCAAAAGATGTTCCGGAAGCGACGACAGCGACAATCTTTATCTAGTAATTAAAATATCTTTTCTCAGATTCATCAAATCGACGTTCGAATATTTTTACAAAAGCAGATAAGTCGTTTTGAAAATTGTCATGAATTGTAATTCGTCCGCCATTACTAATCTTTGTTCGAGGTACCCCTAGGCTAGTAGGTCCCAGGTATGTACCCCAGGTTGAGAACCGCTGTCTCTATTTAATGCAGGTACCTTGCGTGAACGCGGCGTGCACGCAGCGTAAAAACCGCAGTGGACATCGGCCCTACGTTCCGTGAAAGGCCTGTTCCCGCAGTTTCACCTAATGAATTTCAGCTTCGTTATTACGAGAACTGTCAGTGAGCAAAACATTGCTCGCGGTTTTTGTTTATCAACATCAAGTTTGAAAAATAAATGGAAGGTATCGGAAATTTTTTGTTAATTTTGTGTTTGTCCTCATCAGAGCAGGAAGTCGTTTGATTAAATTATCAATCAAATTAAAGTATTTGGCTACAATCAACCAAAATATCAACATGTCAGTCTCGATGGAGGTCTGCCGGACGTGTATGACCGCGAACCAGAAAAAGCGCCCTGAAAGCTGGTGTCCATCTTCGCTGAATTTGAGGTGCAGTAATAGCAAACATTATCACGGATTGCACTGCCGTTAGGTGAGATACTTCTCAAAATACTCAATATTTTGTTTCAACTTTATTTTTTCTTATTACAAATAGATTGTGAAAACGATGGCTCACAGTGGTAATTTGTTACGAATGTTTCGAAACTTTAAAATTGTTGACCGCTTTCAAATTCCGCCGAACCTGACAGTAAGCTACGCTGATTTGCAAAGAGGAATCTGTTGAAAGTTATGATAAGGCCTACATTTCTGCGCAAGTTGAAGTGCTGTATGGGGAATCGCAGCAACAAGCACCCGACGAAATCGCCGAAGAACTTTTGTGGAACCGAAGAGGAAGATCAGACCGACAATGCACAGACAGTGATTGGAAAGAAAGTGATCAGGACACGAATCGAACGGTGAAAAGACAGAAACTTGGGTTGAGATCGAAGCCAAAACCTCGAAAGAGGATTGTTAAAACGGTGGTTTCAAATAGATCTATTCAAAAGAGAGTGATTTTTTGCTTAGTGAAAAGGAGAGGGAATTGTTCACCGTTGTTAGATTCCACACGAAAGCCATTTGCTGGGTTGCTTACAATTTTAAGAATGGATGAGGAATTGGATGCTCATCGTAAATCATCTCATGTTTGGAGGAATGACGATGCGGAAACCTAGTACAAATATCTGACGGTTGCCTTCGTAGGTACGATACGCACGCGGTTTAAATTTCCATAAAGAACGTGTCCGGATGTTGGAGATCATTTGGGAATGCAAGAAGTGTCTTCGCTTCAAAGCAGCGGACAAACGCCTAAGCATCTGCGAATCCATTCGGAGGACGCACCGTGGCAATGAAGGCACGGTTCAAGGAAGAAACCATGCAAGAATTTGGCTGGCTCTGTCTTCAAAATGCGACGAATCGTTTAACACCGAACAAGATTTAATTGAGCATTCGCAGGTAACTACCTGGGCGATAAGAAAGCAGGGATGCGGAGTTCCCGATAACCCTGAACAATGTCTGATTTCAGACGATATGGTGACCGGAGACGGCTAATCAATCACCAGAGAAGAAAGTACAAACGTAAAATTTCCAGTGCGCTCTTTGTGGGTTGAAGTTTGCTACCACCTCGGAGCTGACGACACACGAAGCTAACGATCACGGAAATTGGGCGTTCAAGTGTACTCTGTGAAGCGTTCCCTCAGAAGTACAGCTTGAATAGTCACTTGAAAACTATGCACACGGATGAGAAACCCCATCAGGTATGCTGTTTGAAAAATCAGTTTTTTTCATCTCTAGTGGAAAATACGAATCATTAAAATTCTACACCTAAATGATAGCAATGATTTTTGAATTCTAGTAGAATAAAGTAGTGATTACATTCCAAAATTTCTTTACAGTGCACAGTGTGTGGGATGACTTTCCGACAGAAGGGTGGATTGAGACTCATATGTCCAATCATGTTGAGGTTCCACAGTTCAAGTGTGAGGTATGCGGTTTTTGAATTGGTAGTCAATAATTTTATTGCAAAGATTTATATCTTATGTTCACAGGTCTGCTCGAAAATGTTCAAAGCAAAACTGCATCTGCGGTATCATATGCGAACGCACACAGGCGAGCGTCCGTACAAGTGCCGATATTGCGACCATGCTTTCGCGAACAATACCAATTACAGAAGACATGAAATGACTCACACTGGTAAGCTTCAGCAAATAAACCCCGTTATCCACAGTACCGTAGATTTGCATAGTACACTGTTCTGCCAATCTCATTTCTCAAATAAGATTATTAAAACCTAGATGCTTTGTTTTCTTGTTGCTAACACATTTGTTTGACTTCATAGGAAATAAACCGCACAAATGCTCTTATTGTGGAAGGATTCATTTTAAGGAGAATGCTGATAGAACATGAGAAAAATCACAGGTAATTTATTTCAGTAAAAATAGTAGTATAAATAATTTGAAAACCTGTTTACAGGAGATATAAGAATCGAAGAAAACCAGTGCACAGCACTAAAAAGAAAAGTGAGTTTATTGTTGAATTGCTAGATGAACAGGATAATGATGACGTCGATGAAGCGGTGGAATGCAGCAGCGATGATGACACTAATGGTCTGCAAACCTTTTCACTGCGAAACAGGCGGTTTCGATAAGTCTTGCCAAACCAAAATCTGATCCACAACACCTCTCTAATATCGCACATCAAATAGTTACTAAGCCAATCGGAAATATCGTCGCAGCCACAAACAACACCATCGATGTCTCAAAAGCACCGGCAGTAGCCGTTTATAATGTAGTCCCTGCAACCACATCAGGTAACTTTAGTTACGTTTGAAACTTCAATAAAATGTAAGAAAGCTTGGAATAGATGTATCGTTTAATTCGAAAATGAATCCCTTTTTACAATTTAATTATGTATGAATCGTATATAGAGCTAAACAAATCAATCGGTTTCACTTTCTACTTATTCGATGTAGTAGATTTCTTTTCTTTTCTCGTCGGCGAAACTAAATAACTGGACGAACTTTGTGAAAATCGTGCCACTCGTGTCAATCCCTGCCCTTCGTATTACTCCTTCCAAAGCGATGTTGAATAGCAGATACGAAAGACCATCACCTTGCCGACCCTCTGCGCGTTTCGAAGGAACTCGAGAATGCCCCTGAAACTCGAACTACATCACCTATCCATCGCCGCCTTGATCAACCGTATCAGTTTATCCGGAAATCCGTTTTCGTGCATTAGCTGCCATAGCTGATCCCGATTGAATGTATCATATGCGGCTTTAAGTCGATAAATAGATGATGTGGGCACGTTGTATTCGACATTTCTTCAATACCTGACATACGGCGAAACACCTGATCTGTGGTACAGCGTTCACCCATAAATCCCGCCTGGTACTGCCCCGTGAACTCCCTTGCAAGGCAAAAGACAAAGGTGCTGTTTGAACGAGAGCACAACATTTAAAGAAAATGAATTTCCTTGTATGGACAAATCATATCCGTTCTCTTAACTACGCATGCATCAATATGAAACCTAGGTCAAAAGCAACAAATAATTTTAGATTTTTTGTTCCACGACTTGTTTTACAGTTCTAAAAAATAAAAGATTTCATTGTACCTCCATCCACAGACAAACAGACGTAACATGAAACGATTTTCTAAAAATCCATCGCCCAATCCTCTACCACCATCTTGCAGCGTTACACGAAACAATATTTCGTATGACATTGTCACCAGAAGGCGCTGGAGTGAAATGTCAAACTCGAAGGATTACGACGCAAGCGCCTCTAGTTGTGAAACGCGCAACCAACAAATTCAAATTGATCGTTGAAGTCATGGTCTATGGTATTTTTCAGGTGTCTGTTTGTCTGTGTCCATACTAAATTCTAGCTGTATACTTTCGATTGCTTCAAGACTGTTCTCCACCTCGTGTGTGTGGAAGGAACATTGAAAGCTTACGATATCGAACAGCAGATGTCACTAGTGTATATGCAATATTACATTGATACAAACACAGCAACACCACCTGTCGCTCGATAATGGAAATAGCAATTATATCGTCAGGTGTAGTGGCTGTTGTTAAAATATTTAGGAAGGCCTCAGGAATTTTTTAGAATGCAACTGACGATCTCCTAAAGGGACCGACTGTTTACTTCGATGACATTTACTTCCAGGTGCAGCAGCCGTAAAAGTGTAGACAACAACCTTCCGTGCACCATGTTGACGGTACTCGTACGAGGGCGATACGGCGTTTCTAAGTCTGTGTTAAGCCTGCTACACGTCTATCTGATTTTCAAAATTTTCACCATGGATGCATGGAAGAATGGTAGTTGGAAAAGGTTGGAAATCGATAAAATGTATGGGAGAATCATGTATTTTGCAAATTGGGAAAATGGTAGCGCCTATAACCGGAGCACCTAAACGACTTCGAATTGGCGGATGACGTTGCACTACTCGCGCAACGGCGCTCTGATATGCAGAGTAAGCTCAACGACCTTGCCGATCGCTCCTCGGCAGGTTTAGTCATCAACGTCAACAAAACCAAATCGTTGGATGTAAACACGGTGACTCCTTCCAGTTTCACAGTAGCCGGGCAACCAGTGGAGAATGTTGAAAGCTTCCAATATCTTGGTAGCCAAATGGCGTCAGACGGCGGTACCAAGATCGACATAGACGATCAAGAAAGCAAGGCTGCCTTTGGAGTTTAGAAATCTGGAAAACAGGCAGATAAGTGAACGCACCAAAATACGAATTTTCAACTCTAACGTGAAATCTGTGCTGTTATACGCTAGAAACATGGTGTGTATCAGTGAAACACTCAACGGCTGCAGGTGTTCATTAACAGATGCCTGCGGTATATAATTCAGGCCTGGTGGCCTCACAACTGGATCTCAAACAAAGCTCCATCGTCGTTGTCACAGAGGCCGATAACAACAGAAATTCGGGATCGGAAGGGGCTGGGTCGGCCACACTCTACGTAGGGCGGAAACGAAATCTGTAAGCAAGCATTAGACTGGAACCCAGCGGGACATCGCAGCAGAGGCAGACCCAGAGGCTCATGGCGGAGAAGCCTCAATAAAGAAATAAAAGAAGTCGACCGAAATCTAACCTGGCAACAGGTTAAAGCGATAACCGGGCATCGCCTCAGGATGGAGATCTTTCAAGTCGGCCTTGCACCACCGGAGGTGTACAGGATCCAGTAAGTAAGTAAAGGTGGTGTTTTAGAAGAAAGTAGTGATAAGGAATGAAGTATGAGGTGAAAAGATTATCTCCTGCACTTAGTTTGCACTGATTAGGTAGTGTTAGCCAGGAAATGTAAAATCAAAGATACCATATAGTATACATTTATTGGTATGAATGATTGGGTAAAGAACAAGTTGGTTGAAAAGAGTGAAACTCTTTAAAGTGTAAATCTCTGAAAAGCTCGATATATATGACTACACGTCTTAAAATAGGCAATTGATTACACGTAACGCTTATGATCCTATGATTATAAAATATGACTTAAAAATGGCAACAATGTATAAACGCGTACATACGCGTTCTTATCCATCACTGCCGGAACATGTGCTATATATCTATAGGTGAGTAAATTGACCATGCAACTTTGTCATGACTCTCGAGACAGCAACACGTAGGACGTGTTTTTGCTCGCACTTTTTTCGAAGGTTTTTTCTCGTTCTTTCGCTGTTTACGTTTTCGCTTGTCGCGTTGGCGTTATTTTCTCCCGGACCCGTCATGGGAGACTCGGTGGCCGATTCGGTCGCTGAAAGTGCCTAAGCGCACTGCTCTTGAGGCGCGGGTAACCCTCAAGCAGCTTTTGCAGAGCAACGTGTTCTCGCCGTTGCCGCTTGAGACGCCGGCAATCCGCCGAAAAGAGGAAAAAGCACCGAGCTGCGGTGCAACCGAGCGGAAGGAGAGGCCCGCCCGTGTTTGTGAAGGGCGATCCGCCGGATTTACGACCAAAATTCGCCAGCTGATCGCTAAGGGAGCAAGTACTTTCGGCTACTTAATCCTAGAATTAAAAACACATTAATAAAGCAAAAAAAAAAAAACTTTTCGGCTCTGCGAGGGCGTGAAAGTGATGCCGGCAACAGGGACATCATCAATCCGTCGTGGAGTTTCGAGGTCCGCATGAGTACTACACTCATGACCACCCCGGCACGAAGCCGCCTGGCCTTCTGCGAGGACTTCACGACATGAAGGAGGAAGAGCTCCAAGCAGAGCTTGAAAGTTGCGGACTGAAGCCAGTAGCGTCCACAAGATCGCTCGTCACGACAAGGCGAGGAAATATCGCGACCAGCTTTCCTGATCCATCTGGAGCACGGCTCCACTACCTGGAAGGACCTGAAGCTGGTTGGCGTTATAAATTACACCGTCGTTGACTGGGAGATATCGGCCAGTGCACCGCGATGTCACGCAATGCACCAACTGCTTCAATTTCGGGCACGGCACCAGGAACTGCCGCATGAAGCCGCGCTGCAACAAGTGTGGCGAACCCCATCCGACTGACGAGTACGACAAAATGGAGGTGGGATCCCAAATGCGCCAACTGTGGCGACAAACATCGGCCACCACAAAGGGCTGCCCAAAGCGAGCGCGAGTTCCTGGAATTTCGGAAGAAGGCTTCCACCAGGACCATTCCGAAGAAGAACCGTGTTCCTGTAATCAACAGAGGTCTTTCCAGCTATCCGGCTCCCCGTCGTGATCTCATTCCACCGCTACAGCCGCACAAGCGATCGGCAGCGGCAGCTGCATCGGTCCAGCTCCAGCATCGTCGGCACCATCCACCAGCGAATGGCCGCTTCCTCCTCCTGGGTTCCGTCGGCAGTCGAGAACGAAGCGTCCCACCGGAAGAATCTGCCCGCTGTACATCCGGAGCAACTGATGCCGATCTTCGCGCAGCTTGCCACCGACTGCGCGGCTGCAAAACCCGATTCGACCAGGTCTTCACACTTGGCATGTTCATCATTGAAAATGGCTGGCTACTGGCTGGCTGGTCAACTGGAACGCTTGCTCGCTAAAGAGCAAAACAATCGAGCTGAAGGATTTCCTTGAGGAGAAGGAAATAGACGTGGCGTTCATCACCGAAACGCACCTAAAACCGGAGGTGAACATCAACATCCCGGACTTCCGCATCGTGCGACTCGACCGGCCGACCAGGGGAGGTGGTGTGGCCATCGCTCTTCGCTACAACATCAACTGTCGTCTGCTTCCAAGTTTCCAGCTCAGTGTCATTGAGGCCATCGGTGTCGAAATCACCACTTCGGTCGGCACAATCGCGCTCATCGCGGCGTACTGTCCAACGCAAGCCAAAGCCGGCGATGGATCATCGGCTGCCCTTCGGAGGGACATCGTCAAGCTGACGCGGAGGCAAGGCCAGTATATCATTGCCGGCGACTTGAATGCCAAACATCAAGCCTGGGGCAACAGTCGCGGCAATCGAAACGGCACCATCTGGAGCAACGACATGGAGGAAGGCCACTACACGATCCTGAGCCCGGATTCCCCCACTCGGCTGAGTCGGTCCGGTGCCCACGCAACGCTCGACATCTACGTAACAAACCTGAGTGACCACGTCTCGCAGCTGGTTGTATACCAGGAGCTCAGTTCGGATCACTATCCGGTGGTGGCGGAACTGGGCTCCTCGGTCAATCGGCACCAGCAGTTACGGCGGAACTACCACCGAGTGAACTGGCAGCGTTTCCAGCAGTGCGTCGATAACACCGTCGACTACGAGGTGCACCCTTAAAATAAATCGCCGAATTCGGTAAAATTTTACCGAAATCTCAACAGCAGAACTGTTCGGTAAATAATTTAACTGATTTTCGGTGATTTTGACAGTTGAGCAATGGAAAAAATTACAAAAAATCTGTAACATGAATTACCGAACAGATCTGCTGTTGAGATTTCAGTAAAGTTTACCGAATACGGTGTAATGAGTTAAGTGTGTGCGTCCGGAGACGCCGGAAAGTATCGACCGCCAGCTGTGCGCTATCGAGGAGGCGATCACGGCGGCCCGAGAGCAACACGTACCGACGGCTCGGCAGGTAAGCAACTCCTTAAACATCGATACACTCACCAAAGATTTGATTCGATTGCGGAATGTCACTCGCAGGCAGTTTCAGCGTACTGGACTGCCTGAGCTTAAAACACGCTGCAATCGAATCACAAAATTATCAAGGCCAGAATGGTGGACCTCAAAAATAACGACTTCTCGAATAAGATCCGCACTCTCCCAGATTATGCTAAGCCGTTCTGGAAAATGACCAAAATACTAAAATCCAAGCCTCGGCCCATTCCACCTTTGATCCCACTAGACAATAATGGCTCTAAGGATCGCTTGATAACTCCTGCAGAGAAGGTCGTCACTTCGTCAGCTCACACAATCTTGGGCAGAACATCGTCAGTCCACACGAAGCAGCCGTCAACGAGCATGCTAACAACATCCATTTGATTCCCAACGACTTCTCGGAGGAGTTGGAGATCTCAGCTGACGAATTGACGGCCTATATCAAATCGTCGAAGAACATGAAGGCCCCAGGCTTCGACAGCATCCTGAATCTCGAGCTCAAACACATGAGTGCTCCGTTCTTTGAGCACCTCTCGCTGATCTTTAATCAGTGTCTCCGGCTTAGCTACTTCCCATCGTCCTGGAAGTCAGCGAAAGTCATCCCCATCCGGAAGCCTGGGAAGGATCCTTCCTCCCCCAAAAGTTATCGACCCATCAGCCTTCTCTCAGGGTTATCCAAGCTATTCGAAAAAGCTATTCATCATCGGTTACTTGAGTCTGCCGAAAATCTCAACATCTTGCTCGAGGAACAGTTTGGTTTCCGGCGCGGTCGGTCAACTGTACACCAACTGACCCGAGTTACCAACGTCCTCAGACGGAACAAGTTTGTCTCGAAAACATCCGCCATGGCCTTACTCGATGTCGAGAAGGCATTTGACAATGTATGGCATGATGGCCTGGTGTACAAACTACAACGCTACAATCTTCCCAGCTACCTGGTGAAAATCATCAACAATTACCTGTCGGCAAGGACATTCCGGGTCTCAATCAGCGGAGCGAGTTCCAATGCGCACAACATCGTCGCAGGCGTTCCCCAGGGCAGTATCCTCTGGCCCCTGCTTTTCAATCTGTTCACCTCCGACATGCCAGAACCTCCAGAAGGCGGCATTCTGTCTCTGTTCGCAGATGACACATCCATCGTCTACAACGGTAGAGTGATCAGAGCGCTAGTGGCAAAACTCCAACGAGGCCTGGCTGCCCTGACAGAGTACCTCACCAGCTGGAAGATCTGTATCAACGCGGCGAAGACCCAGGTCATCATTTTCCCCACTCCAAATCCCTAAACTTGTTCTGCCTGGGGACTGTAAAATCATCCTCAATGGCACGACCGTGGAATGGGCCAATGAGGCCGGCTACCCTGGCTTGACCCTCGACAGCAAGCTTATTTTCAGGCAACAGGTTGACAAAACGGTGACAAAGTGTAACGTCTTGTTGAAACTACTGTACCCTTTGATCAACCGCCGGTCGTCATTGTCCCTGAAAAATAAGCTTGCTGTCTACAAGCAAATCATCCTCCCTGTGATCGAATATGGCATGCCGGTCTGGGAGAGCTGCGCTAAAACCCACCACCTCAAACTTCAACGGGTCCAAAACAAATTCCTGAGGATGATCCTCAACACCCCTCCCAGGACAAGAACATCCGAGGTCCACCGTCTGGCCGGAATAAAAACCTTACATGAACGCTTTGGTGAGTGTAAAGAAAAGTTTAGGGTCCGTTGCTTGCACTCGGACCAAGAAGCGCTTAGGGCGCTACCCAAGTAACCATGAAGCTATATATACTTGTAAAAAATACAGCCCTAAAAGCTGACTTAAAGTGGAAAAGGGCACTTATAAGACCGAATTAGTGGTTCATTACTTCCACATGTTGAAATAAAGCATAAGTAATGCATCGCTGCATTCGTAATGCTGATTTAGAATATCGTTGTCTGACAGCTGATAAATAAATGCAACATCACATCGTTAAAACTGATTTAATGCAATTAGCATTTAGAATGCCGGTTTATGATTGATATATGTGCAATATTGTAATGCTTGGTGTTACTTGGGTAGTTCCAATCTAGGTTATCAAATTTTTATTGTAAATATTAGTGTACATAGTAGTTAGGTTATCAAATTTTAAAAAAACACACTAGCGCCTCCTGAAGGCCGTCATGATGCATTATATTTTAAAAACTTAAGTAGAAACATAAAAGTAATAATAATAATAATAATTAAAATTGAAGTTGGAGGGCCAAGCCGGCCGATCACTGTACATGTCAAAAATAATTGTAGAACAAAAAATGTGTAAATAAAGAAGAATTTTACTACTACTACTTACCATGCAACTTTGAGTATATTTGGCGAATGTGTTGACACGCATCGTAGCGGCATCACCCCTGGCACCAGAACCTACAGGAGTAGGTTCGATCGACGGTAGCAGCGGTTCCCGGTGACATGATAAGGCCAGTGAGCAAGCGGGTGGCACCGCCCTCTGCTGGTCAAAAATGTCACCGGAGGAAGCAGAGGTTCCCGATGGCTTTGGTGGTGAGCGAGCGGATAGCACCGCACTTTGCTTCACCATTGAATCGCCATCGGAGGTAGCAGTAAAAAGCTTCGGTAGCAAGTAGCGTGCTACATCGCTATCGGAGCTTCAACGGTTCGGTCGCGACATGGCGCAGACGGTATGTAGAGAAGTAAAGAAAAGAAACGATAACAAGAAAAGAAAATATTTATCTACTTCGACGGAGATGGGCGAAGTAGACGTATGAAAGGCCTTGAAACTGCTCCGGTGGAGATAGACGGAGCAGTAAGAGAAAAAATAAGAAAGGAAAAAAGAAAACGTAAGATACTTTGACGGAGATGGGCAAAGTACTTAAATTTATGAAGGCTAAGAAAAAAGAAAATTATGCGTTATACGTACTTCGACGGAAATGGGCGAAGTGCTAAAAAAATAAATAAAACAAAAAGTAGCCAAAATACCAAATGAAAAGATGAAAAGTTATTTAAAAAATCGATTGGTAACCTGGATTAATTTTTTTTTGGAAGAGACGGGGTAGATTTCCTTTATTTAGTTAAGAAGTCGAATAAATAGATCGATAAAGCAACGGTTTGTAGAACAGTGAAACGAATAAAAATTGAAATGGATTATTTAAATCTATTTGAATGTAAGATTTGGATTTGATATTCGAGTAAACCTTTACCGACTTTTTTTTTATTAAAGACATAAGATTGCTTATGTAAAAAAAAAAAGTTGGCGTGGATTGAACATTTTTATGTGGAGATGTGGATTGAACACTTTACTCGACGGTCTCAGATTTGAATCTACCGAAGGATTCCCTATCTTATATCTGGGTGCTGCGGATAGAGCCGTTTTTCTGCGCTCAAGCAAGCAGAGGGATATTTTGAAATCACTCCCATAAACAAAATTATTTTGCAGATACTTGGCTGTCAAAAATTTCCCGCTCTTCGAATTTCTCTTTCCCCGCTGCATGAGGGCACACAAATGCGTAAGACTCTACATGACTTTACGATTGTTTACATACATTCATGCTCTAATCAGCTGCTGAATCTCGTGAAATTTCGTAACGAGTGCTTTTTAGTTGCATTCCCACTAATTTTCCACTCGAAATATAATGTGAGAATATTTGTTACAAAGAATACAAAACTCAAATAAAGTTTATTTTTCCCCAAAATAATAACAATACTTCTCAATATTAGATCAGAAACGAACATAACCACAATCTTCAATGTTTGGCTCCGGCACAATAGAAAATTTTGGCTTCAGTTTGACAACCAAATCGATTCTATCCGCACCACCCAGTCTTATATATTCCCTGAAGGACGTAATCCTACGTCAAAAAGATTGGATAAAGATTTTGATTGGTATTTGAGATTTAATTTTGAAAATGGATGATAAAAATAGAGGTAATAAACTATAGAGGACGATTGTCGCTGCGGTTCCCTTTGTTATCGTCCCCAAACATGTTGGGTACCTATCTGTCAAAACGTTCTGATTTTTCCTTTGTTGACATTTAGTGCCCTATCCTCGCCAGCAAAAGATGTTTCGCCAGTGACGACAGCGACAAGCGTCCTCTATAGTTTATTACCTCTATTATGATAAACGATTAGAGTATGATACTTGATCCGTAATGTGACGCTGCGTTTTATTGTTGATTTGAAAAAAAAATAAGCTGAATGGAAAGTTGATCGCTTGCTTTTGAGGATTTGTTCGCAGGTTTTGGAATGTTTTGAGTATAATTTCGGGATATATCACGATCAGAGACTTTTGTTGGAGCAAACCTGAGCAAACGTATAGCCACAGACAAACAGACGTAACACTACAGAAATTACCATCAACCATCACTTCAACGACCAATTTGAATTTGATTGATTGCACGTTTCACAACTAGAGGCGCTAGCGTCGTAATTCTTCGAGTTTGACATTTCACTCCAGCGCCTTCTGGTGACAATGTCTTACGAAACATTGTTTCGTGTAACATGCTCGCAAGATGGTGGTAGAGAAGTTGGACTATGGATTTTTCAGAAAAATGTTCAAGCTGTTACGTCTGTTTGTCTGTGGTATAGCCATTTCGTCATGCTTCAGTGTACAGAAAAAAAGGGCAAGCAAAAAGAAGTTAGATATATATTTGAGGTTGTGTCAGTTGTCGGTATGGATTAAAGATTGTGATTTGGGCCAAAAAAAGAAGAAAAAAATCCATCTGCTATTCATCTAAATATGTATATTCCAGACGATGAATACGAAGTAGACTGTCTCGAAGTTTGGAAAAGAGTTGAATTGTAAACTTGAAATGTGGATCGAGGATGTTTAGTGGTTATTCCAAGGGAAAATCTTGATTGAATTTTAAGATTCAATTTTTCTTGGGTATTGAAAATATTAATCCGAATTTAAATTTTGAGCTTTAAATTCGAATCGGACATTGGAAGCGATAATATTGGTTGAACAATTGAAGTATACATTCAGATAGCAAATTTCATTGATTTCCTGTGGCGATTTGTTTTGATCATTTGTATCAAATGGGACTAAAATTCAGACAATTTTGTTAGGCCATTGTACTGGTGATTTAAATATGGACTTCGTCAACGAAGACTTTTATTGAGAATTTTTATTTAGGTTTAGACTTGATTAAAAAAAAAAAGAAGTGAAATAGAAAATAGCAAATTTAGATAAAAATTGTGAATAGCACATTTGTAATAAAGTTTAAAATTGATGATTTGGTTTACAGATTTTTTTCAGAAATAGGATATTTAGCATAAAAAATAATGGAAATATTACAGATATTCGTAGTAGAGACATGGATGGAATGGAAACTGTCAGGTATTGAATCCTAAAGAGAAAGAGCAAGTCTCTCACTTATCTTCTCTATATACATATACGATATGCAGCATACCGCGTTAAACTTTTTTTTCGCAGGCTGTCATGATAGAGAACTGATTCGGGATGTTATACCCCATGATACATTTCTTATAGAAAGCTCCAAATGCGGGGAGCACTGGCTCTGATGATGCATTTCAACTTGTTCTACACAGCTGTGCAATAACCAACACGAAAGAAGCGAAAACAAAATGAGAATCATCATTTTCCTGTGGGGGTTGGCTATCCGATTCTGTTTTTTTCGCACTTGTATACAAGTTTGATAAATTTGTTATCATGGCTTGTTATTATTCGGAACAGTTTTTGCCTCTTTTTTATCGTTGTTCGTTATCTATTGAGAGCGATTTCTGCAAACCCTGGAAACTGTATATTAAATTAACTCGGTGAATTTCAAGTGAAGATTGGTTTTATAGATTTAAAATGGATATTCGAATTAGGGATTTGAATCAGAGATTTGATATTCTAATTTTGGAACTTAAAGTGGAGGTTGGATCAAACAAATATATATCCTTTTCACTTGAAATAAGAATTTGATACATTTAAAAATACGATATTATAAACATCAATTAGCTAGTTGTTTCGGATATTTGGAAAATAGTTTTGGATTAGAGTTAAGAGGATTTTTTTTTGATCATATGGGAACGAAGGCATGTTGAATATTTAATGTTTGTGGAGGACAATAAGTGACATTCCTGATTAAATTGGCAATTTGCGTGAAAGATTGGATCGGATCCATCGGTTTGGTTTGAATATAGAAGAAGTAACGAAATGTAAGTAATGGACCCGTCATTCGGATTGTTTTTTTTGGTCAAAAATTGAAGTCCAATTGGTTTGGAAATTTAGTTCGGCTGAGTGATTTGTATTAGAAATATTGTGAAGGTTTATGTTGAGATGAAAATGAAAATGTTATATTTGGGTCGCTAAGTTGGGCTGATGATTTGAATAGGACTGCAGATGGTAGTGTTATTATTGTGCTGATGATTTAAACATTTAGATAAGATTTTTCGAAGATATTTTATAGGATCTTGAGATCTTGCGCTTGCACAGAAGATATAAATCATATAATGGTAGTCAAAATTGGAAGGTAAGACAATTCCAGAAGGAATGTACAGTTGCAAAAAAAAAAAAGAAAAAAGGCTGGAGAGAAAATCCGAATCAAATCAATAGTTTGCTTGGTTTGTCGGAAACTTGGAACGAAGATTTAATAATTAATCAATTATAATAATAATAAAAAAACGATTTGTCTTAGGCTCTTCTGTATTTCTATATACAAAAGGTTAGTTAGTTCTAAGGGGAAATCTAGGGGAATGATCTAGAGTGCGGCATCCCAAAATGACGTTTTAAACCTTAAAACAATTTTAAAGAAAAAAACGAGCGACGCAGGGTACTTTCTGCTAAAAAGAAATACAATAAAAACAAAAACAAAAATGTTGTGCCAAAATTCGAGTTTAAGATTCTCTTTGACTTTTAAAGGATTAGATCTTCTTCTTCATTGGCATTACATCCCCCACTGGGACATTGCCACCTCGCAGCTTAGTGTTCATTAAGCACTTCCACAGTTATTAACTGCGAGGTTTCTAAGCCAAGGTACCATTTTTGCATTCGTATATCATGAGGCTAAAACGATGATACTTTTATCGAGACAATTTCCAATCCGAAAATTGTCTAGATCGGCACCGGGAATCGAACCCAGCCACCCTCAGCATGGTCTTGCTTTGAAGTCGCGCATCTTACCGCACGGCTAAGGAGGGCCCCATAAAGGATTAGATATTTGAAGTAAAATTAAGCTTGGATATTTGTGATGATGGTCTCTGTGGGAGATGTGAATCTGAATATTGAGATTATGCTTTTATTGAACATCTAAATTGACATTTTAAATCGAAAAAAAAAATTTTAGAATTGGAATTGAGCTTAGAACTGATGATTCGGGTTTAAGTTTCTGTTAAACATTAGAATTTGAGTTTGAACGTTGAAATATAGAAATTGATCAATTTCGGACTGGGTTTCGATTTGACTGAAATTTAATTTACAATTACAACATGGGATTTATATGGATGTTGTAAATGAACTTAAAATTGGTATGACAATGTTAAAATATTGAATTGGATATTATACTAGATATTTAAATTGAATATTAGAATTTGATATTTAAACATAATTCAATTTTTAAGATTTGAATTGAATTGAATTGCAATTTTTTCGAACTTTTAGTCATAGTTTTAAAATTGTGATTTGAATTAAAGATTAAAGAGTTTTAAATGGATGACTGTTATGATGTTTTATCACAAATTTTGATTAGAGATTGATACTATTAACACATATCAGCGATTTTATTGAAAATTTGAATTAGATCGAACTTGTAGATTGAAACTGGAGTTGTCTCCAGCAAGCAAAGAAACTAATTCGGGAATAGAAAGTTCAATTTTTGGTCCGGTAAAGAACTTTTTGGGTTTCACTAGGCAAGCACAGAAATAAATATTTAGATTCTGTAAGCTTTCAATAAAGGACTGCATTGAAATCTGGTTTCCTCTGTTTGGTGTATTTATTTTCACATAAGATAAAAATTCATACAATGGGCGCCTTGTACAAAGTATGCATTGAACGATACAACGCTAATAGATTACGAAGTAGACAAACAGGCCAATTTCTAGAAGCGATGTTATAGTAATAAAGCAGAGCATTTGAAAATGAAGTGGGGTTGTAGATTTAACTTTTACATTTTATCAATATTACATTGAATCGAAGAAAGAATTATTTACCTTCTGAGGATTTAGATTGAAATTGTAGTGAAAATCGGAATGAAAATTGTAATGAGCAATGTGATATTTTTGTTCATGATTTTTCAGGATTGGATATATTGTCTGTTAAATTGACGATTTATATTGAAGATTTTGAATCGGAGCTTTGGATAAAAGAGGGATTTAGATTTAGATGGAAGTAGATTTAATTGTATTTGTATTGTGTTGCAGTTTGAATGTGGTTTAGATTAGTATCGAGTTAGGCATTTTACTCGAATTCAGATTAGGAATCAGATTGTTCACGGTTTTGCATGAAAAAAAATGGCAATGGATTTCTATAGAATTAGATTGAAAACATTCGAAATTAATAGAACGCAATCATACATACTCTTGAAACCAGTTAAAAACACAAGAGATGGCTTCTGTTATCATATGAAATCTAAATATGAGGTAGTTGGATAGGTTATGGAAGTATCAAATTCAAACTAAGCAGGATGCTGATGTACAAATTGGCATAACTCATTTCCAGTTCTATGAAAAATTGTATTCTAGCGAAAATAAATGTAGGAAACATTTACATTGCAAACTAGTTGTAAACAAAAAAAATAAAAATAAAAGTTTAAAAAAAAGATAAAACAAAATAAGAATACAATCAGAGAGTAGAGGAGAGGGGGATTGTAGTGTTAGCCAGGAAATGTGTAAAATCAATTGATACCATATAGTATACATTTATTGCGTATGAATGATTGGGTAAAGAACAAGTTGGTTCGAAAAGAGTGAAACTCTTTAAATGTGTAAATCTCTGAAAAGCTCGATATATATGACTATACGCCTTAAAATAGGCAATTGATTACACGTAACGCTTATGATTATAAAATATGAAAAATGGCAACAATGTATAAACGCCGTACATACGCGTTCTTATCCATCACTGCCGGAACATGTGCTATATATCTATAGGTATGAGTAAATTGACCATGCAACTTTGAGTATATTTGGCGAATGTGTTGACACGCATCGTAGCAGCATCACCCCTGGCACCAGAACCTACAGGAGTAGGTTCGATCGACGGTAGCAGCGGTTCCCGGTGACATGATAAGGCCAGTGAGCAAGCGGGTGGCTCCGCCCTCTGCTGGTCAAAAATGTCACCGGAGGAAGCAGAGGTTCCCGATGGCTTTGGTGGTGAGCGAGCGGATAGCACCGCACTTTGCTTCACCATTGAATCGCCATCGGAGGTAACAGTAAAAAGCTTCGGTAGCAAGTAGCGTGCTACATCGCTATCGGAGCTTCAACGGTTCGGTCGCGACAATTAGTAGTTTAATAGTGATGAAATTTCGATTTTACTACCATTGAAAAAACGCCATCTCTTGCATTAATCGTTTTGACTGGTACCTTATTGGTGCTAGTCGACGGCATAAAATATGGGATAGTACTAGGGTGGTCTAACCGGTAGTACCGAAACCGGTAATACCGGTATTACCGGCCAATTTTGAGTACCGAAAATATCGGTATTAGAGACGAAAAAACCGGTATTTTCGGTATTTCAAATTTTGCTGTCAGTATAGAAAATCTCGAATAATTTTCACCTACATGTATCAGCTCAGTGGGGCCCTCCTTAGCCGTGCGGTAAGACACGCGGCTACAAAGCAAGACCATGCTGAGGGTGGCTGGGTTCGATTCCTGCTGCCGGTCTAGGCAATTTTCGGATTGGAAATTGTCTCGACTTCCCTGGGCATAAAAGTATCATCATGTTAGCCTCATGATATACGAATGCAAAAATGGTAACTTGGCTTAGAAACCTCGCAGTTAATAACTGTGGAAATGCTTAATGAACACTAAGCTGCGAGGCGGCTCTGTCCCAGTGTGGGGATGTAATGCCAATAAGAAGAAGAAGAAGAATGTATCAGCTCAACTGCATGTAATCGCATATCATATCTAAATCCATCATTAGTTGAGTGAATTTGATGAACTCCTGCACAGGTCTATTAATTATACCTGTTGCTTCATTCTCTTAGCAATCTGTCAAACTACGAATGACTTTTTTCTTCAATAAACATTTTTGACATCGTCGACCATTTTCCGTAATGTATGAAATTATGAAAAATGTACGAGGACGAGCCGTAATAGTTCTTTTCCGGCGATCACATGTGAAAACGAATGTCTGCAAAAATATGTCCGTTTTAAATTTGGAAAAGAATTTGAATTAGTGGCTGATGCCAATGCACGCTGGTATAACACGTTATCTATGCTCAAACGGATCCATGAGTTGATGCTTTAATACAAATTTACCTTCAGTGGCCCAACCAGCGAATCGCGACTGTAGTCTGCATACCGTAGCGGACAATAACGACCAACGATGTATGAACAAGGCCACATGGAAATCACCTACTTGTCGTGATTTCTGGTTCTTGATTCACAAAATGCCAGAAGAGGTTTGGAGTCTCTTGATAAGTCTTGCTCCTCTTTTAATTATGGATTCTTGATAATCTGTTCTTGATCTTCTCCTTTTCTTCAAATTTGATCCGTTCGTCATGCCATCCGTTGTAAGAATGACCTCTTGCCCCGTTGACACCCGCCTTTTATACAGTTTGGCGTTGGCAACGGTTACTACCATGATCCATTTAGTCGAATTTCTAGAAATTGTGATGCAAACACCGAAAATACCATAGAGTGGCGGATTAATTTATTATTTATTGTTGAACGAAATAATGTATCAATTTGAATAATGTTGTATTTATTGATCAAGCCTTATTCTCTACAATACTCTCATCCTCTACTCTTTAATACAAAGTCTGCGGAAAATTGGAATTCATTTTTACTGAATATTGTTTGTATTATAAACATATATATTGAAAACTCCGTTGTAATTATCGTAAACAGCATAGAGTTGAGTGGCTCAAAGCTATAGAAGTGTGATGACTGAAGGTACTGATTCATAAGTCCTAATTACGAGGAATTATCAAATAAGTACTATCAACCTAAATTTGATCATACAAGGTCAAATTTTTTATGTTTACAATATTTGTGGGGGTTGAAAAATAATCTGACTATTTTCGCCCTTTCTATGCTTGCTCCTGCCACTGTCGTGTTAATGTTTTCTACTATTACTTGGTAGAATGAATGTCAAAAAGAAATGTCTACCCTTGTCATTTCTGTTTAAAAGTTTACCGTAGAATGTTTAAAGCTTAGCAATTGTGAGTGCTATCCAAATCCTATCTGATTACAAAAAAAACAAATTCAGTTAAATACCAATTCCATTCCTTATTTCATTCAAGTTTAATTCACATTTAATGCAATTCGAAGTCAATCCAAATGCAATCTGAATTTATTCCATTTTTTAACTCAATTCAAAATGAGCCCAAGTTCAACTCAAGAACAATATTATTTCAATCTAAATTCCATCAAAATAAAACCAATCTAAATCTAATCCCATAAAAATACAATTTGGAATAAATACAAATCCAATTGTACTCCTTATTCGACTCTAAATCAAATGTATCAAATCAAATAATTAAATAATCAAATCAATACCAAATTTAGTTCATGTTCCATCCGAATCCAATCGAAATCAAATACAATCCAATACCAAATCTTAGTGTTGAGCAAATTCAATAGAATTTAAATTAAGGTACAATAAATATTCAAAATATGTTTCATTCAATCAAAATCAATTTAATACAATTCTTTCAAATTTAAATGTAATTAATTTTTTTTTTTTTAATCCATTTCCATAAAATTCTATCCATTTTCATAAAAATATAGTACAAAGCAATTATAATTTAGTTTTACTTATTTGAAATCCAATTCGTTTGCCTAATTGCCTCTAATTGTAAAAATATTTATTCACTTTATACTTGATTCCTTATCCCTCAAATACCTCTGTTTTTCATAATTTTGCGTGATTTCTGTTTTTCCCAGCTACAATTTATCAATATGGTCCTCAATTTTTCCTCCATTCCTCCTTTATTTTTTTATTACAAACGATAGCGTAACAGTCAAAATTACATGGACCGATCGTATTAAAATTCTGTATTATGGAAAGCCTCAAACGCAATTCAGTGTCAATAAATTTGAAATCATTGTAAAAGCACTAATAAGCTCAAACTAAGCCCGGCGATCATCTATTTACATTATACTTGTATTTTTTAAATCATTATTTTTCTTCCAAAACACCAAACAGAATTCTCGAAATTTCTGCTATTCCCATATTTACATTTTATCAAGTTTCAACTTCGATTTTTCCGTGACTCGGCATTTTAAAACGGAGAATAGCAGGTTAAACACAACATAAAGCAATGGTATTGTCACTGTGTGATAAATTCTATAACCTTGATGCTCTTAAAGATGTATTATTCACTTATTGCTGCTGATTCTGATACAATTAAACTCCAATCCTAAAATCAAACCAATACAATTGGATTTAAACCAAAAGCCTTTTAAATTCATTCCAAATGTAGAAGTGCAATTCAATTTCATTTCGATCCTTATCCGAATCCCTATCCGATGCAACATAAATCCTGTTCGAATCTTATCCAAGTCCAAGTAAATCAACTTAAGCTTTAATTAGTTGAACTCCATTCGAATTCTAATACTAAACCAACACAGAACCATTCCATTTTTAATACTAATTCAAATTGTTTCCAATTAAATTTGAATAGAAATGAATACAAATATAGTCTAGATTAAATCCATTTTCAAGAGAATAAAATCGTAATTCAAGCGTTTCCGTCGTAAAACTAATCTAATTTAAAAATGTTTTTTTTTTCAATTCAGAATAATTCATGCCAAATCAAGTTCAAGTCTAATTTAATTTTAATCTATTTTAAATCCAATCCAAATCTGCAATACAAATGTGGTTCAATCCAATCCATTTTAAAATTTGAACCCAAAAAAATCAATATTGAATCACAACAATTTGTAATCTATTCCAATCTTGATTAAAGTCGAAATTAAAATCTAAATGAACTTCTTCATTACTAAACTTAAAATAAATCCATAATTATTTTTGTTTACATTAATCCAACTCTCGTCAAATTCAAGTTTAATATTGCGCTGTTCACACTAAATCGAACAACACAGTTTGAAAGTGTGACGGTTCCAAACTGTGATCAAAAGTGTGACGGTGTCGATTACAATGGATTTTGACATCGATAAATTTCAGACGAAAGCGAACGGTGTGAGAACCTTGTGCTTTTGTTTTGAACATTTTCTTCTGACATTTTCGCATTTTGCAACTTCTTGCATTTTCTCCTTCTAAGTGAACTGCCAAGGTTGCCAGTTGCGCAGTTTTCATAATTATTTCCTTCATAAAATAATATTATTTAATAGGATTCGCGAAAAAGAATTCGGCAACTGTGTACATGCAATAAAAAAGTGTGATTATCGAAGTGCATCGATAATCCATGTTTCAAGGCAAACTGCAATACAATCTGATTTTCTGTTTAATAGATCTGTTCTATGTTCATTTGGCTGGTTTTCAACTAACTGTTCTATATGCATTTCCATAGTTAATATTTGATAGCTGTTTTATGCCTGCCATTGTTTGAATATGCATTTAGTGTGCCAAATACCATGAATATACTATCACGGAGAAAAAAATGTGGTAGAATCAACCGTATTCTGCTTCAAATCAACAATATTTTTGCATTGATTTATAAATAACAACATTTTTGGTTGATACAACCACAAATAGGGTTGATTCAACCATACGCGATAGTTGTTTCAACTCTCGTATATATTTGTTTCAACCATGCTTTTCAGCTGTCACTGTCAAATAATACATCAGAAAACAACAATATCCATGGTTGTTTTAACTTTCGAAAATGCTACGAAACTACTTTATCGACTATACGATGACATCAACAAAAGAGTAAAAAGTGACAGAAACAGAATCGAATTAGTGACACGGGGAGTGAGAGTCATCCACCTTACCACTGCTCCATGCCCACTTCGTGTAGGTCGGATGATTTATGTTGATTAGTTTATGCAGTTTTTCCATATTATGAAATGATTGTCGAAAGAACGATACTAATGTTGTTTCAATCATGCGATGTAGGATTGAAACAACAATAATATTGGATTGAATAAAGCAGAGAATCAGTGTTGAAACAACAATTTTGGGGATTGAAACAACAATGTTTGCATTGTTGGGTGCAACAATCGAAATAGTTGTTCCAATCGTACAAGATTCTTCTGCGTGATGTCCCGGACATCAAAAAAAAATTCCCACCCGAAAGCTTTTTAGGTCGGTCAAAGAATCGAACTCACTATCTTTGAAATTGTAATCCTACATTACAATCACGAATGCAGTTGAAAATTATGTCGAATATGATTCAAACATTTCCAATGTTCAATAGAATTTTAACTTAATTTGTTTCAAATATGACATAGTTGGAAAACTTTTTTTTTACCTTTCATTGCACACTTTCTGATGATATTTGATACTGTAGATCTGTGCATAATTTCAATTTCCAGAATATTGAGCTAGCAGGGTTCACGAAATAACATGAAATAAAACTTAAACTCATTTTTTTTATGTTATGCAAAGCCATCACGCTCATCCGAATTTCATAATCCAAAATGGTTGCTTGCTGTTGCACCTCGCGATATTTGAGGGCACTACAGCAAAAGGTATATTTCATTATTGGCTTTACACGCAAATATCACTTTCTAAAGTGCCCTGCCTCGACTGCAGTTCCAAAGTGACATTTCTTATTACTCTGATTCATCTATCAGAAGTTGGAATTGGAATTCATTTTTACTGAATATTGTTTGTATTATAAACATATATATTGAAAACTCCGTTGTAATTATCGTAAACAGCATAGAGTTGAGTGGCTCAAAGCTATAGAAGTGTGATGACTGAAGGTACTGATTCATAAGTCCTAATTACGAGGAATTATCAAATAAGTACTATCAACCTAAATTTGATCATACAAGGTCAAATTTTTTATGTTTACAATATTTGTGGGGGTTGAAAAATAATCTGACTATTTTCGCCCTTTCTATGCTTGCTCCCGCCACTGTCGTGTTTATGATTTCTACTATTACTTGGTAGAATGAATGTCAAAAAGAAATGTCTACCCTTGTCATTTCTGTTTAAAAGTTTACCGTAGAATGTTGAAAGCTTAGCAATTGTGAGTGCTATCCAAATCCTATCTGATTACAAAAAAAAAACAAATTCAGTTAAATACCAATTCCATTCTTTATTTCATTCAAGTTTAATTCACATTTAATGCAATTCGAAGTCAATCCAAATGCAATCTGAATTTATTCCATTTTTTAACTCAATTCAAAATGAGCCCAAGTTCAACTCAAGAACAATATTATTTCAATCTAAATCCCATCAAAAATAAAACCAATCTAAATCTAATCCCATAAAAATACAATTTGGAATAAATACAAATCTAATTGTACTCCTTATTCGACTCTAAATCAAATGTATCAAATCAAATAATTAAATAATCAAATCAATACCAAATTTAGTTCATGTTCCGTCCGAATCCAATCGAAATCAAATACAATCCAATACCAAATCTTAGTGTTGTGCAAATTCAATAGAATTTAAATTAAGGTACAATAAATATTCAAAATATGTTTCATTCAATCAAAATCAATTTAATACAATTCTTTCAAATTTAAATGTAATTAATTTATTTTTTTAAATCCATTTCCATAAAGCTCTATCCATTTTCATAAAAATATAGTACAAAGCAATTGTAATTTAATTTTACTTATTTGAAATCCAATTCGTTTGCCTAATTGCCTCCAATTGTAAAAAAAATATTTATTCACTTTATACTTGATTCCTTATCCCTCAAATACCTCTGTTTTTCATAATTTTGCGTGATTTCTGTTTTTTCCCAGCTACAATTTATCAATATGGTCCTCAATTTTTCCTCCATTCCCTCCTTTATTTTTTTTATTACAAACGATAGCGTAACAGTCAAAATTACATGGACCGATCGTATTAAAATTCTGTATTATGGAAAGCCTCAAACGCAATTCAGTGTCAATAAATTTGAAATCATTGTAAAAGCACTAATAAGCTCAAACTAAGCCCCGGCGATCATCTATTTACATTATACTTGTATTTTTTTAAATCACTATTTTTCTTCCAAAAACACCAAACAGAATTCGCGAAATTTCTGCTATTCCCATATTTACATTTTATCAAGTTTCAACTTCGCTTTTTCCGTGACTCGGCATTTTAAAACGGAGAATAGCAGGTTAAACACAACATAAAGCAATGGTATTGTCACTGTGTGATAAATTCTATAACCTTGATGCTCTTAAAGATGTATTATTCACTTATTGCTGCTGATTCTCACGGATTGAATAAAGCAGAGAATCAGTGTTGAAACAACAATTTTGGGGATTGAAACAACAATGTTTGCATTGTTGGGTGCAACAATCGAAATAGTTGTTCCAATCGTACAAGATTCTTCTGCGTGATGTCCCGGACATCAAAAAAAAATTCCCACCCGAAAGCTTTTTAGGTCGGTCAAAGAATCGAACTCACTATCTTTGAAATTGTAATCCTACATTACAATCACGAATGCAGTTGAAAATTATGTCGAATATGATTCAAACATTTCCAATGTTCAATAGAATTTTAACTTAATTTGTTTCAAATATGACATAGTGGAAAACTTTTTTTTTACCTTTCATTGCACACTTTCTGATGATATTTGATACTGTAGATCTGTGCATAATTTCAATTTCCAGAATATTGAGCTAGCAGGGTTCACGAAATAACATGAAATAAAACTTAAACTCATTTTTTTTATGTTATGCAAAGCCATCACGCTCATCCGAATTTCATAATCCAAAATGGTTGCTTGCTGTTGCACCTCGCGATATTTGAGGGCACTACAGCAAAAGGTATATTTCATTATTGGCTTTACTCGCAAATATCACTTTCTAAAGTGCCCTGCCTCGACTGCAGTTCCAAAGTGACATTTCTTATTACTCTGATTCATCTATCAGAAGTCAATTGATTCATCGGATGCTGCCTCGACTACAGCTCCGTGTTATGTACTGTTCAGTACTCCTGATACTCTACCTTAGCTATCAGAGATCAATTCTAGATGCTGAATACTGCCTCGTCTACAGTACAGCTATTTTCTACATTTCGCGTTCTTCTGATACCTACCGATTGGGAGCTAAAGTTCTGCTACCGTCCACGCCATTGTCGTGATTTCTGGTTCTTGATTCACAAAATGCCAGAAGAGGTTTGGAGTCTCTTGATAAGTCTTGCTCCTCTTTTAATTATGGATTCTTGATAATCTGTTCTTGATCTTCTCCTTTTCTTCAAATTTGATCCGTTCGTCATGCCATCCGTTGTAAGAATGGCCTCTTGCCCCGTTGACACCCGCCTTTCATACAGTTTGGCGTTGGCAACGGTTATGTGTTGTTTGTTATACTTAACCCCGCCTACCATGATCCATTTAGTCGAATTTCTAGAAATTGTGATGCAAACACCGAAAATACCATAGAGTGGCGGATTAATTTATTATTTATTGTTGAACGAAATAATGTATCAATTTGAATAATGTTGTATTTATTGATCAAGCCTTATTCTCTACACTACTTAAGTAACGGAAAACCAAATCGACCACGTTATAATCGACGGCAAATTCTTCTCCAACATCACGAACGTCCGCAGATTGTGCGAAGATTGAATCCGACCACTACCTCTTAGCAGTCTGTCTGCGCTCAAAACTCTCGACGGTGTACATCACGCGTCGGAGTCAAGACGGAGTCAAGTACAAGACGGTAGACTAGCCCAAGACTACACGCAGCAGCTGGAAATGGCACTCCCAACGGAAGAGCAGCTAGGCGCAGCGTCTCTTGAAGATGGCTGGAGAGATATTCGATCCGCTGCTCTAGGCACGGTGCCCCCGGATCAGAGAAAGGACTGGTATGACGGCGAATGTGAGCAGTTAGTTGAGGAGAAGAATGCAGCATGGACGAGATTGCTGCAACACCGCACAAGGGCGAACGAGGCACGATACAAACGCGTGCGGAACAGACAAAACTCGATTTTCCGGAGGAAAAAGCGCCAGCAGGAAGATCGAGACCGTGAAGAGACGGAGCAACTGTACCGCGCTAATAACGCACGAAAGTTCTATGAGAAGTTAAATCGTTCACGTAAGGGCCACGTGCCACAGCCCGATATATGTAAGCAGTCTTCAAAGAGCATCCTCTTTTGAGAATGATTCGCAAAAGCATGCTTTGAAAAAATGATTTAAATTGGGATAAATTTGCATCCTCGGTGTTAATTGCTCCTTTGCACACTTAATTGGAAATATCGCATCATTGTTTCAAATCATTTCAGGCGATGATGTACCGAATTGTGAAACAAAGCATCAAATTGCCTTTCAAAAGCTTGGAACTCAAAGGTGGCTATGTGGTTATATGGCTAGTGGTGTCAGAATTCAATTGTGTCAATCTCTTGAGTGAGAGTTTGATTCTCCCGTCGAAAATTCTCATTTTTTATACTTTATTATATGGATATGGATCGAGTGTTAGGACACACATGGTTATGCTGTGTCCAATGAGGGTAATAACTGTTTATTTTGACGAACAAAACTTCTAGCTGACAGCAGCAGCGAAAAATGTAGATACAACCTTCCGAGCACCAAATCTATAGAGCTCATCGTAATGATACTGGCGATTCTATCTGTTGCATGAAATCTAATATGTAATATTTATTTTGAAACTTTCATCATGTAAGAATTGTGGCTGGGAATCGACAAAACGTAGGGGAAAATCTGGAATTACGCAAATTCATGAAAAACGGGATAGTTCGAGTGGAAAGTAATGGAATGGAATGGAATTATGTTTGACTGGTTTGAAATGCTAGTCGGCACCTGATGTACTAAATATATTTATTTACGGGAAAATAACATCGGAAGCACCAGCAGCACATATGGAAGCGTCATATAATGTAAAATAAGTAGGGAAATTCATTTCTCAAGTTTTGATCTTCGAAGTTTTGATCTTCGAAGTTTTGATCTTCGAAGTTTTGATCTTCGAAGTTTTGATCTTCGAACTTCTCACTTTGCTTCTACAACCGTATGAGTTTCAAATGTAATTCCTATTACAATTGCAAAATATGACACAACATCCAGTTGCTAACAACTATCGTCTTTGCGGCGTAACAACGAAATGGAAAGCAAACCGGTTACTAATAATAAGCACCACGTGTTTGCCTTTGCCTAGAATCCTTGAATCCAATGAAAGGATTCAAATCAATGATGCAGCATTTTCCAAAATGATGCAAGTGCATCAAAGCAATGATCACTTGACAAATAGAGAGCATTAATTCTCCTGCTCCTTGGATTTTGCATCAATGCAACGAATTGCAAAGGAACTTTTGAAGACTGTATGTAAGCACATGAACGGGAACCTTCTTACAAACGAGCGTGAGGTGATCCAAAGGTGGCGGCAGCACTACGAAGAACACCTGAATGGCGATGTGGCAGACAACGGTGGCGATATGGTAATGAACCTAGGAGCACGCGTGCAGGACATGCGACTTCCGGCTTCGAAACTCCAGGAAATCCAGAATGAGATCGGTCGGCTGAAAATCAACAGAGCCCCTGGAGTTGACCAACTACCAGGAGACCTGTTTGAACACGGTGGTAAGGCACTGGCCACGAGCGCTGCACTGGGTAATTACCAAGGTATGAGAGGATGAGGTTCTGCCGCAGGAGTGGATGGAAGGTGTAGTGTGTCCCATCTACAAAACGGGCGATAAGCTGGATTGTAGCAACTACCGCGCAATCACATTGCTGAACGCCGCCTACAAGGTACTATGCTAGGGTGGTCGGTATTGGCTATTTTTGACAAATACCGGTATTCGGTATTTGGTGGAGTCAATACCGGTAGAATACCGGTTTTTGTTAAAATTTCACGTATTAAAAGAAAAACTTTTGATTTGGATTTTTGGATGAAAAACAATATTTGTTGATAAACTTCAGATGTTAAAATCATTGCATGTTGAGCTGGGCTAAGAGAAACTTATGTAGACATTAAATACTGAGCGACTTGTCTCCTAATCCACATTGGATTTTGTTGGCAATGTTTTCAACTATTGAGAATGCTCTCTCTGATTCCAGATTTGAACGAATGGTTCCAAGACCGTCAAAAATGAGATGGCATTTCACCACAGTGTTTGCACTGTAGCGCATGAGAAATGCAAAAAATTGAGCCTACAAAAAATACTCACCACACTTTATGCGACCCACTCTTTCTTTCGCTGGTGAGTTTACCGAACGCCGGTGAGTGTAGGTGCCTGCATGCTACAGTGCATGTGTACCAAACTTGTGCTTAGAAAAACGCTCGCACGCGCTCGGCTGCGTATTCACTGCCGTGTACACGCCAGTGTGCGCTCTTTCAGGATCGCAGCAGTAAATTGGTGCGATGTGGTAGAGATCGAATGATTTATTTTAACCGTTAAGACGTTCTCGATCCTGAAACGCTCATGCAGGCTCGCTCGTGCTGTGTACCACGAGCGATGATTTTTTCATAAATGTTGTACAAAATACAACATCACGCGTGCTCGAGTGTTAATTTCATTATAATGAATATTTAAGCTTTACTCCATAGATGGTCAGACGCTGGATGAATGAAGAATAATGTAAAAATGGATACATTCAGTCAAACTATCGTTTTCATCAAATAAATGTAGCTGTTACTTATCTTATTCTTCTTCATGTTAAAAGGTGTCTACCAAATATAGGGAACTAAAAGCGGACTATAAACCGGTTTACTATTGGGGGTTTCTTGCTGGGGTTGTAAATCACTACTATACAGTTCTAGGTTTCAGAGTGGACTGAGGTCCGTGTATTCATTTTCTCTTCTGGAGCCAACGGCTCGGTTGAGCGCTTAAGGAACGCGCGATAGTGAAACTGTCAAACGACAGAATACTCAACGTATTTAAATTCACAGGTATACAATAATTCTCCCCCTTTTACTAGAGGTTGATTTCACTTTCAGAACTGACATTAATCAAGCATTTGTAATATTATAATATGGAATACAATTTTGTTTCAATTCATTCAAACTTTTGTGGAACTTAGAAATATCCGAACACGATGTTAATCGTAGCAAAAATCTTCCGAACGATTTATCTTCTTCAAAAGTTTTGATCTTCTGAGTTCCAGAGGTATCCCCAGCGGACTGCCGGAAGTTCTGCGTTTCCTCTTTCTAACTCCCCTAGGAGTTTCGGCTACTACGTCACTGGAAGTTGGTTGATCGTTGAATTGCATTGGGCCTTCGCTCCTCCTCTGATCTTCTTGCCATTCATATTTTTTTACTAAAACGTTCGGCCTTTGCCTCGATTTATCGTCCTTGCAGGTTTTAATTTGGGCTCGGTGCGCCATTACGTTGACGTTTCCAATGGATATCTGTAAAACATTATGAGAATACCATTTAATGAATGTGGCCCTTACCCAGCGAGCATGATGATGTGGGTTATTATTTTTATACCACACTTCATCTCCCGCCACCAGATTTTTAGCATCATCCGAAAATTCGGGATTATCCCCGCTATGATGCTTTAAGGACAAATCTTCATCAGGCTGTGATATACAAAGCTGTTTCTTATAATGATTGTTCGGGTTTATTAAATCTAGTACGGTCTTTGGTTTATATGAAAATATCTTTTCGGATGGAAAATATCCATCTCTTGTCATGTTACAATTTCTAAAATTAAATAAAAAAAGATTTATCTGGTTCTCCATATCCAATTCATTTATATCCGGATCCATTAGGAATCTTTTAAGTACCTCCTTTACTGTTCTAACCAATCTCTCTGCTTGTCCATTGCTCGCAGGATGATAGGGGGGTTTAAAAACTCTTACACCTTGATTTTTTAAAAAATTTATAAACATATGAGAATTGAATGGAGGACCATTGTCCGAGACTAAAACATCAGGTAGCCCAAATCTAGCAAAATATGCCACTAATTTTTTTAAAACTTTGTTACAATCTGTGCCGTGTTTCATCCACTCGATCTCAATCCATTTGGAAAAGCTATCCACGATTAGTAAATAAGTACGATGTTCAAAAAAGAAAAAATCCACATGAATCCTACTAAAAGGTCTCGTAGTAGGAGTCCATTTGGAAGTTTCTTTGGATTCGTGGGATATTGCCATACTGTTACATGCCTCACAGTTAGCCACGAATTTTTCTATATCCACATTCATTCCGAACCAATAGACCATACGGCGCGCTAATTGCTTCATTTTTATAACTCCTGAATGGTTTGCATGCAACAGTTTAAGAATTTGTTTTTGGAAAATTTGGGGAATGATCACTCTTTCTTTATATAGTATACAATCGTCGACTAACTCTAATTCAGCACAATTTGCATAAACATCTGTAAAGGGTTTTTCAATTCTTTCTGGCCAGCCATTCAGCATATATGACAACACAACTCATCTTCTTTTGTTGCCTCTGCAAACATAAGGTAGTCAATTGGAATTTGCTTACTAAAATTTATACTCTTGATTTCAACTGCATTCAATTCTTCAGAAAAGCGTACCTGCAAGGCAAATCTTGAATAGAAATCCGCATTTGCCAACTTATGTGAAGGTCCGTACATTATATCATACTCGTATATTGATAAATCTACAACAAGTCGTTGCAATCTGGTTACGTGTATTGAATTTTTCCCTTCTTTTCCAAAAATTCCAAACAATGGTTTATGGTCTGTATATGTATACCGTAAAGTGTTGTCCATTGAGATATTTATGGAATTTTTTTATTGTGCATACCAAAGCCAGAGCTTCTAAATGTAAGATAGGATATTTCTTTTGTGCTGAGTTCAGAGAGAAAGGATGTGAAACTTATAGGTTTTTCTACTTCATTTTACCACATGGGCTATTAAACCTCCAAGACCATAACTGGAAGCGTCTGAAATTACTATTAACTTTTCTTTGGATCATAAAATTCTAGTATATTTGCATTAATTAAAAGATTTTTGCTTTCTAGAAAGGCCTTTTGACAGTTGTCATCCCATATATATCGCACATTGTTTTTAAGCAGGTTGTATAAATGGTAAAGCTTCGAAGATAAATTAGGTATAAATTTATGATAATAGTTTATCAACCCGAGGAAGGACTTCAATTCTGACTCATTCTTTGGCGCAAGTGCTTTTTCTATTGTTGTCATTTTGTCAGGGCAAGGCATAAGGCCTTTCCCGCTTATAACATGTCCCAAGTGGGCGAGCTGTGTAACAAAAAATTTACATTTATCAAAATTAACTTTAATATTAGCATTTGCTAAACGTCCCAATCCCATTCAAAGCTTATTTCTGCATTCTTCAACGGTCTTTCCGGCAATTAGAACATCATCTAGGTAGCATGATACATTCTCAATTCCTTCTAATATTTTATCCATTACTTGTTGGAAAATTGATGCACTAGAAGATGCTCCTTGTGGTAATCTATTATACTTGTATAAACCTTTCATGGTATTGATGACCACATATTTCTTGGACCTTTCCGTCAATTCAAGTTGAGTGTAAGCTCCCTCAAGATCAAGGGCACAAAATATGTTACACCCAGATAATTTTGCAAAAATATCTTGAGCTGATGGTAAAGGGTACGAATTTGGCACAATAGATTTGTTTATCGATACTTTACAGTCGATAACTAATCTTATATCGTCATTTTTCTTCATCACAATTGGTGAAGCCCACTCGCTCGTGTCAATTGAGGTAATAACCTTTTCCTTCTCCAGCTTATCTAAATAATTTGAAACTTTGTCCTTCAATCTGTAAGGAACATCGTAGGCCTTTTTAAAGATAGGCGTTTCATCTTTTATCACAAGTTCTGCTTTGAATCCTTTAATTGGTTGGGAGAAATTCTTTGTAAATACATTTGTAAATCTTTTTTGTAGTTCTTCGATAGCCATTTTGCTACAATCATTACTCAAACTGTTGATGTGCAACGAATTCGTAAAATATTCTCTCCAATTTGGATAAAATGTGTCGAGCCAAGTTCGACCCAAAAGAGGATAAAAATCATTATCACAGTCCAGCACCAATAATTGCATAAATGCCTCTTTGCCATTAAATTTCACAAAGACCTTTGCCTCTCCTTCAATTTTTAATTTAGCCCCATTCACAACTATCAGTTGTTCGCTATAGTTTTGTAAAGGGCAGTTAAATTTAGATAAAAACCTTTTTTTACTGATTACTGACACAGATGCGCCGCAATCAATTTCCATTTCTATTTGCTTATTTTCGATGTTTACCCGTACTAAACATGGGTTTGCTAATTTTGTTTATTGACGAAACTAACATGCAGTATAATTCACCTGAATCGCTTAACTCGTCGTCGTCCTCCGAATCCTGAGTTCTCATACGTTCTAACAGCTCCGTGATATGCCTATCTGCCGATGGTCCAGGTTTATAAGATTCCACTAGGTTTACAGCGTCTCGATTCAGATTCTTCAGCTTAAAACACTTCTTCTTTATGTGCCCTTTTACTCCACAGTAATTACAAATTGATTGGGAATAATCAGGTCGTTGCCATTGACGTTGTCCATATGCTTGATTATCCCGACGGAAGTTGTGTGTTCTGGTACCATAGCTAACACGACCGCCTCGAGTTATTTGTGATGCTCGTTCGTATGGCCTAAACCCTAAACGACTCTTTACTGGGCCCCTATTATTCACATTGTTATTAGGTGATTCCTGATACTGCCTTGCTAGTTCGTAAACCCTGGATAATCTTCCCATACTAGTTCCTTGGCTCGCTGGCCCATTATCAACCGCTGCTACCAAATTAGGAATTTCCCTTATCTGAGATTCAGTAGTCCCGGCATTTGCCTTGGCTACTTCCCATGTTGCAATTATTTTTTCTGCGTTAGTTAAAGACAGTTTCTCCTCGCTCAACAACCGTTGCCTAAGATTTTTATCCCTGAGACCCGCAATAATGCGATCTAGTATTGCGACCTCCTTGAAATTATCAAAACCACAAAACTCGGCTTGCAATTTCAAACTCAGAACGAAGTCCTCTGTTGACTCGTCTGGGTTCTGTACCCTAGTACTAAATTTGTACCGTTGTACGAGATCTGGGTCAATTTTGTCCAGGCGGTTCTTGAGCTTAGAGATAATGTCCTCTAACTGAGCTTCTTCGAAATTTCCGGCAGGATATAAGAGCTTTATCTCCGCAAAAATAACTGGCCCACTCATAGTTATAAAAAATGCCATTTTGTCGTCATCATTCACTTTGTTCACACGGAAAAAATATTTCAACCGTGTGAACCAGTCACTAAATGATGTTCCTCTTCGGTATGGTTCCAAAGTGAACGCCATACTGGAAGAAGCCATTACTATTACGAAATATACCAATAAGAAATAAAAATGGTCAAGTTGAATGTTAAGAAAAAGGTTTGCCCCAAAAAACAATACCGTATTGTTTTAGGTTTATAATGAACAATAAAAATATGAATATTGGGTTTATATATTGTTTTTATGATTTGAAAATTAAAAAGAAGAAGAAAACAAATGAAAATATCAAATAAGATTTTATCACTTCTTTACTGATTGAATTGTTAACTTTATCATAAATAAATAGCAAGATAATTCACTCACCCTCAAATGGCACTTATTTCAAACCTACACCGGTTCACGGTTTTACTGTATGATTGTCGATCCGAAAATACGACCCTCGCCGATGTTTGCTGTGGATGAATATTAACAAGAGGACCCTTGCCACGCTGTTCTGGTTGGAAACTTCCGTTTTACTTCCGCCACACCTTCTCGCCGATCGGAATTTAGCTGGAGCTTGGATTTAGAGGTTCAGAAATCGCAACTTCGGCCACGTGCGTTCTGCCGTCGGGATCGTCGCTGTCACCGATATGGTTGATAATATTCTCCCTTTATCGACGCGCACTTGATCGTTTCTTATATAACCGTGAAGTTACACAATTCTTAGCCACGTTATCCTCGTCGCCACTGTTAAAAGGTGTCTACCAAATATAGGGAACTAAAAGCGGACTATAAACCGGTTTACTATTGGGGGTTTCTTGCTGGGGTTGTAAATCACTACTATACAGTTCTAGGTTTCAGAGTGGACTGAGGTCCGTGTATTCATTTTCTCTTCTGGAGCCAACGGCTCGGTTGAGCGCTTAAGGAACGCGCGATAGTGAAACTGTCAAACGACAGAATACTCAACGTATTTAAATTCACAGGTATACAATACTTCAATGGTTCTACATTTCAACCAGAACTTGGTATGCTTTTCAACATAGTGTTTTATTAGCATTTCCACAGTTATTAATTAAATGCTTTTCTTTGCCCGCCAACTGCATGAATATTGTGTGGCAAGTACAATGGAAACACTGTGCCTAAGGAGCCGAGAATGTTTCACGCTATCCAGTGACGAGTCAGCCAAGGCCTAAAGGCGGCAAGTTTCTTTAATAAAGACATATTGTTGTCATGTCTTCTGAAAACATCCTAGGCCGGACCGAGAATCGGCCTTGTCATTTCAAGATTGGCAATCCTACGCCTTTTCTCGCAAAGCTAACTGGATACCACAAAAAATGAAATGTAGATATTATTCAATTCATCAGAGATTACAAGTTAATTCAACCAGTGCATTATAAAGATAAGAACACTCTCCATCACCATGCGGATACAGTGGACAACGTTAACTTTACTATTGGTTATCCTCTTATGGCATGTTCAATGCATACACTAGGCTCAGGGAGTCGCGAATGTTTCCCACCCGACAACATCCTAGACCGGACCGAGAATCGAGCTCGTTATCTCCGGATTGGCAATCCTATGCCTTTGCTCGCGGCTAACTGGAGACCCATCACTCCATTCCTATTGACAAGAAATGAAGCACTCCTTTTATGCAGATACATATTTCTTATATTCGAGGCTACTTTAGATTAAAGCTTCGCTATGTATATTCCTGGTTTACGCCATCGCCCAAGGGCACACACCTTTTATTCAGTATCGGCTTCAATAAAATTTCTCGGGTTACAGCAATTCCTACAACTTTTTAATACCACCTAATTTTTCTTCGAATTGTGTATTGTTTCGTGCGGTCAACAAAAAGTATTATTACATTCAAAGTGTTCGTAATTTTTATTACCTGAGAGATTATCTGGACCCTTCTTTTTCTTCTTCTTCAACGGCTCTACATTCCAACTGGACTTGGCCTACTTTTCAAATTAGTATTTTATTAGCATTTCCTCAGTTATTAATTGAAAGCTTTCTATGCCCGCCATTGCATGAGTATGTATCTTGTGTGGTAAGTATAAGGATACACTATGCCCAGGGTATTTTATTTATTTATTCAGACTAAGGCCGAAGTGGCCTGTGCGGTATGTAAGAGTCTTCTCCATTCGGCTCGGTCCATGGCAACACGTCGCCAGCCACGCAGTCTACGGAGGGTCCGCAAGTCATCTTCCACCTGATCGATCCACCTTGTCCGCTGCGCACCTCGCCTTCTTGTGCCCGTCGGATCGTTGTCGAGAACCATTTTCACCGGGTTATTGTCCGACATTCTGGCTACGTGCCCGGCCCACCGCAGTCGTCTGATTTTCGCGGTGTGAACGATGGATGGTTCTCCCAACAGCTGATGCAACTCGTGGTTCATTCGCCTCCTCCACGTACCGTCCGCCATCTGCACCATAGATGGTACGCAGCACTTTCCTTTCGAAAACTCCGAGTGCGCGTTGGTCCTCCACGAGCATCGTCCAGGTCTCGTGTCCGTAGAGGACTACCGGTCTAATGAGCGTTTTGTAGATGGTCAGTTTGGTACGGCGGCGAACTCTATTCGATCGAAGCGTCTTGCGGAGTCCAAAGTATGCACGATTTCCAGCCACTATACGCCTCCGAATTTCTCTGCTGGTATCATTTTCGGCAGTCACCAGTGAGCCCAAGTACACAAATTCTTCTACCACCTTGATTTCGTCACCACCGATGCCAACTCGCGGTGGGTGGCTCATATTGTCTTCTCTTGAACCTCTTCCTATCATTTACTTCGTCTTCGACGTGTTGATGACTAGTCCGATCTGCTTGGCTTCCCTCTTCAGTCTGATGTAGGCTTCCTCCATCTTCTCAAAGTTACGTGCCATAATATCTATGTCGTCGGTGGAGCCAAATAGCTGGACGGACTTATTGAAAATTGTGCCACTCGTGTTAATCCCTGCTCTTCGTATTACCCCTTCCAAGGCGATGTTGAATAGCAGACACGAAAGACCATCACCTTGCCGTAACCCTCTGCGGGTTTCGAAGGGACTCGAGAATGCCCCTGAAACTCGAACTACGCACATCACCCGATCCATCGTCGCCTTGATCAACCGTGTCATTTTATCCGGAAATCCGTTTTCGTGCATTAGCTGCCATAGCTGGTCCAACCCAGGGTGTCCAACCTGAAAACATCCTAGACCGGACCGAGAATCGAACTCGCCATCTCCGGATTGCCAATCCTACGCCTTTGCTCGCATTGCTACTGGAGACCCTGAACCCTAGAAAATTAGTAAGCTCTGGCCTATCATGAAGTATAGTTTTTATGACGAATTATAACTTATCTAGCCTAGACTGAGCAACTGTTTTGCTTTCTCGTATACCAAGAAGTAGCGAAAAGCCAATATCATCTTCTTCTTATTGGCATTAGGGCCGTACACTTATTACATAAGCACTTAAAGGGGAGGGGGATCTGTCATTTTCTTACGCTCCGTATAAACGAAAAATCATTTAAGTAGGAAAAATCTTATATAAAGGGAGGAGGGGTTCGAAAAACCCAGAAAAAATGTTTATGTAATTAGTGTACGACCCCTTACTGCCACTGGGATTACCAAATTACAATTTTTGCATTCGTTTGCATGAGGCTAACACGATGATACTTTTATGCCCGATACCCAAACATTTTCTAGACCGGACCGGAAATCAAACCCAGCCACCTTCAGTATGGTCTTGCTTTGTACCCGCGCATCTCAGTGCACGGCTAAGGAAGCCCCGGAAAACCAATACAGACCCCATTCGATTTTGGCAAGATAATTTTTTTTATTTTCGGTATTGGTTATAAACCACGTAAATATCGTAACCCTCTTAAAACAAATTGGTTAGACCCAAAAACCGACGTAAAAAAAGGCGAAAAAATCGCTTAAGTTTTTTTTAAGATAATCGCCTAAATGTCGAAATTTTCGTAAAAGAAATTGATTAGACCCCGAAACCGACAAAAAACAATTTAAGAAAAAAAGCGTGATTTTTTTTTTGTTTAAACGTTAAGATTTCTAAATTAGCGTTAAGAAGGGTCACAATGTGTGTAGCGTCACAAAAAGTGAAGAAATGTTGAAGTATCATGAGAAAACAAAAATCCTTCGATTTTGGCAACGTGTTGCCAAAATTGAATGGGGTCTGTTTATTCAATCCAAATACAGACTATGGGTTCAAAAGTTATGGCCGAAATACTATTATTATAATATACGAGAAAGGCACCATTACCCCTAGGTGGATTTATCAGGGTTTTAAATTTAATTTCACCCATTTGTTTTTGGAATAAAAACGCAGTCGGTACTTAAATGGTCGGGATTGGTGGTCATATGGCTACCACTTAGCCATTTTCTTACGTTCCATATAAATAAAAAAAATATTTGTATGGGAAAAATCTTACATGGGGGGAGGGGGTTGAAAAACCCAGAAAAATGCTTACGTAATTTGTGTACGGCCCCCAATGCGTAAATGGAACCTTACCTTAAAAATGCCTTTAAAAATATCACTAGAAGTAATGAATCCTATGTTGTGATTATCAAACACAATTCCACCCTGTAGGTATTCGAGGCCACTGTACATGTATGGAATTTCCGTAGGCTTCGAAGAGATTTGATAAAAAATATGGGGTTGCGGGTGGTATTCCCGGCACCGGCTGAAAAACTAAAAATAGCAACATTTTTTTTGCCAAAACTCCTATGTACTCTGTACTCCTTCGTTGTAACCCACTCGAGAATTTATGTTACAGCTACTTGCATTGGAACTTAAATATGTAGCGCAATACCATGTTGGGAATACCGGCTGATACCCTACATTGCCATTTTTGGCTTTTTTATTGGGTGACTTGATGTGATTTCTCAAGCGAGTTTTTAGTTTCCAAATTCAATATCATACGTTACAGAAGGATTGTTATTCAAATGCAGTGAACTTTGTTGCATACATAATTTAACATGGACAATGATTTTTTTTTGGAAGTATTCCAAAATTAAAATAATTTACCTAAAATGTAACACTGAACCAATTTACCCCATATTTATTAGCTAAATTCGAGAAAACTTGGTCGTGATACGAAAGGCACTATGACCCTTGCTCAGATGCTTGGGATTCAACAAAAATGTTGTGAGTGGCCTGAAAACTGGAAAAATCGGGTATGGAGTCGCAGTATGTCAGTCGCAAGAATCGTAAAATAGATTAATTTTCTATGTGGTTGGTGATACTAGTGAAATTTACGTGAATTTTACTATTCATTATAATTTCCAAATTTTTAATATGTATGTGGGAAAATGATTAATATTCTCGCCAGGCCTTTGCACTTTTGTACAAGGTTTGATGTCCACTAATTGTCCAGTCAACATAGCGTGCATGCTCTCTGCCCATAATCCCTTCAGATTCATAGTAGGGGAATTCCTTACAGATTGCATGCAATGATAATGAAATCTCGCTTAACTTTTCAAAAGGACCTAAGTAACATTTTTTTCATGAATTAATTTGAATACTGCAATCAATAGCTTTCATGTTGTTCTGTTGATTGCAGTACTCAAATTAATTCATTAAAAAAATGTTACTTAGGTCCTTTTGAAAAGTTATGCGAGAAATCAACGTATTTGCCACCAGCAACGCAAGTGTTTCGCTCTGCTACAGTCCCTTCACAGGTTGTCCTCTAACCGATAAATTAGAAAAAATTATCCATAGAGGCATATTCTTCGTTCCGATCGTCAAGTATGGTCGTTGTCACAGTTTCAACGGTCGCATCCGTTTTATTAATCAAAGTAGCTCTGGATGCCTGAAGAAGAAAATGAAGAAAATGCCAAAATCGTTTTTGATTAATTGCTTCACGGCAAAATTATTCAAAAAAGCAAAACAGATCGGCGTATTTGGATCGTCTCTCTTGGATTCATTCCTCAAAAGCATCGAATAAGTGGTGGATATTTCTGTGGCTTGATTTGATAATTGTTCCAACATGTATTGCAGCGCCCCGTCGGCTTCATATAGAATGCTGAACTCACAGCAGCTTGAACAGGTTCGAGGGGTTAAATTATTTCACCAACCGCCAAACAATCATCACTGAAAATGAATTTGTATTAAAGCATAGATCCGTTTGAGCATAGATAACGTGTTATATCAGCGTGCATTGGCATCAGCCACTAATTCAAATTCTTTTCCAAATTTAAAACGGACATATTTTTGCAGACATTCGTTTTCACATGTGATCGCCGGAAAAGAACTATTACGGCTCGTCCTCGTACATTTTTCATAATTTCATACATTGCGGAAAATGGTCGACGATGTCAAAAATGTTTATTGAAGAAAAAAGTCATTCGCAGTTTGACAGATTGCTAAGAGAATGAAGCAACAGGTATAATTAATAGACCTGTGCAGGAGTTCATCAAATTCACTCAACTAATGATGGATTTAGATATGATATGCGATTACATGCAGTTGAGCTGATACATGTAGGTGAAAATTGGTAGCGGTTCAGTTACGTATTTTGGGTCCTGGAAGCGGTCAGGCCGTCATGATGCATTTATATTTACTTCCTTCCTGATCGATAACCATGAATGAAGAGCCGTCGAATGGCTGGTTTCGGTGCTAAACTAAAAATTTCCCTTCCACAGGTTCTTTGGGGCCAATCCGTAGATCCTGGAAGCGGTCAAACCGACAATGGACCATTTTGAATTCATACTTCGCTTCCTGATCGAAAGCCATGAAAAAGAGCCGTCAACGACTGGTTTTAGTGGTAAAACTAAAATGCCCCTTCAACAGGTTCTCAGGGGCCAATCCGTAGATCTTGGAACGGTCAGAGCTGTCAATGGACCATTTATATTTTATAGCTTCTGATCGAAAACCATGAAAAAGAGCCGTCGAATGACTGGTTTTGGTGCTAACTTAAATGTCCCCATTCACAGGTTCCCCGGGACATCCAGCGACTCAGGATCCGTTTATTCCGTTGGTTTTCATTCTTGGCACATTAGAGGCCTTCTAGAATAAAACCATGATGGACCATCTATCAAAAGCGAGATTCAAATGAAGTTGTGCCTGACCCTTTGATAAGTATCGATCGGAACCGATTATAAAAATGGCCATATCTCATGATTCTGGTCCGATTATAAATCTCAATATATGGTTCCAATCAGCAGAGCCCTACTTCATTTGTGGTTACTAATATTATTCAATTTTCAACCACAACTTCTAATATCCCCTCAAATTTACGGTTTGAACCTCTCTGAAAACCGGAATATCTCCGGAATCTGGTATGTCCGTTCCATGGACATACCTCAAACTGAATTAATTTTCTAGTTCAGGCATGCCTGAATTTTTAAAATCGATGATAACTAAGATAGTTACACACATCTAATTTTACCCAAAATTTACCTATCCTAATTATTTGTCCATCCCTGTGGCTGATTATCATCCATCCGGAGAATTCCTGAGGAGCTCGCAGAGAAATTTCGAAGCAGCTTCTGAGAACTTTCGGAGGAGGAGGAGTTTCGGAGAAAGTCCTGGATGATATCCCAGAGAAATCTTAAGTTTCCACTGGAATTCTTTCAGGATCTCTTTGGTAATTAATCTAGGAATTCTTCCAAAAATTTCATTGTTAATTTCATTTTGGTATAATTTCTGTATAAATTAGATGGAATTAGTGAAATTCCGGAGATTTTTTTGAAATTTTCACTAGAAATTATTCAAACTTTCACGGAATATTTTATTAGATTTACACAAAATTCGAAGATTTTTCGCTGAAATTCTCTATAATGTTTACTGCCAATTCTGGAATTTCCCGGAAAATACTTAGGAATTCCAGGGTGCAGTTTTTCAAGAAATTTTATGGAAACAGCACGAAAGAAGTATCTGAAGAACTTATGAAGGAGTTCGTGGAGATTTCTTGGGTAGAATGGTGGAATTTTCAGATCAACTCCGCAAATTTATAGTGAAATTCCAGAGACATTTGCGAAGAAGTTGCTGACATTCCCAAACAATCTCTAATAGAATTCCGATAAATTCAGGAGCATTGTCGAAGGAATGCCTGGAGAAGCTTGCATATTGTTTTTCTCCTAAGTTCGTTAATAATTTTCTCACTTTGTTTAACAATATCTGTTCAATAAATAATGCATTTTGAAATCAATTGTTGTTTTAATCATTAGTGTTTGTTAAATAAACGCACGCTAATGTTACACTGAGGGCGTGAATGCGTCATGTTCATTGGCGTTGCGTTTTATCAAAACGCTGACTTCAACGCAGCGTAACGCTATTGGATCAACCTTTACTGTTGATTGTGGATTTGGTTTCAAAGTTTTTGGAACAAAGAAGAGAAATAGTGCCGAGCACTATTTTCATGTGTTTTTGAAACTACTGAAAAAATAACAATTTAGAAGACCTAAAAAAGTTGCCCCATTTCCCTTTTCATGATCTTCCTAAAACTTCGTGTCCCGACAGGAGCTTCGTCAGCTAAAAAGTCTATTTCGCAGCTGATTTGTTTACCCAACTCGTCAAATTTGGAGGCGGTGGTTCTGTTCTTTGATAGCCTGTTGAGAACAAACCTTTCCACAGTTTTCGAGGGTTCTAGCAAATGGGCCAAATGGGTTTTCCTGGTTTTGGCAACAACACCAGCTTCTGAACATCCATCTATCTTGAAAAATCCTTCTTCCAGGCAGTTTTGCATTCATCTAAACATGTCGGGAGCGCCCCAATACCATTGAATTAGGAATTCCTTCCGAACCAGGAGCTTTTTTCACGTTGTGCTTTGGTCTGCCATCGTAATAACACAGCCCCACGGATTGGCATCACTTCTCAGCACAATTCCTGTAGCAGTTCAACTATTTCAACGTCTATTCAATGCTGCCCTGACAAAATACCTTATTCTGCTCTCTATCATCTTCTGTGTGCAATCTCTATCGCGTCTTCTGCCTTGAGACAACAAACGAAGACCTCCTGAGGGACTCGTTCCACCTCTAAACCGGACGTCGCCTTTGCGTGGTTCCAATCTTCTCGGCATCGATGCATCACCATATGTCCTCGCTACAGTTTCCCTAACTGATCTGCATTAGCTTAGATTACCACGTGCCACACGAATTGAGTCGACTAGGATTCCTTGTCAAAATTTCCAGAATGTCCAGCATTGTAGAGCCTCAAGCAAACTGGCCTCTTTCGTTATAGTTCTCCACTCTACCGAGCAATAAAATCTCCTGTGATAACTACTGGATTTCGCCGATTAGCGTATCGGTGAGCACATCCAGCATCTGGTTAAACCGCTTTAGAGGTCACCTTGGCGGTGCGTAGCAGCTACATATAAAGATACCAATTGATCTTGGCAATTAGAAATCCTCTGTGAACTATCGATTACTTCCTGCATGGGATACAGGAATTCGTCGATCGAATCGTCGCCGTCTGTGTGCCTCCATACGATTTCCTCAGCAGATCGACATTGGCATGTCCCCAGGTTACACTACGCTCTTAGTGGATCTCTCAGATCATCAGGGTGGTGATCTCGTCAAATCCTACATTCAACTAAAACCTCCTGGGCCAGGGTATAAACGTTGCCTCCTCGCCTTGTGATTTGGCGATGAGTTCCTAAAACGAAATCTTGATCGAGGTCTTTTTTTAACTCGAAGAATCTCTCTCCTTTCTGAGTGCGCCTGGTTTTAATCACGTTTTCGCTCAATTCCTTCATTCAGGGTCCTCTTGCACTTTCCTGAGTAGTACAGCATACGAAGTTTGATTGTTCGCCTCCACGATTGTCGTATCACCTTTGTACCACTCTGCAAGCTATGAGTTTTGCTTTGTTCCTGACTTTTTGCTTTTCGCCGTTCTCTCTTTTTTTCCTCTTCTTTTCTGCCTCCGACGTTATGCAGTGTCTTTTCTTCCGTTACCTTTTTTAGCACGCTTTCATCCGTTTTTCTCGTATACAAAGTATACGGTAAAGGCTATTGATCGCTCAAAACCTTTTTATAGAGGCCCGGAGACCCATAGTGTTATATACCATCGACTCAGTTCGACGAATCAGGTGATGTCTGTGTGTGTGTGTTGTGTGTGTGTGTATGTGTGTGTGTGAAAACTCTCAAAAATGTCACTCATTTTCAGGCACTTATCCTCAACGATTTGCTCCAACAAATTGCATTCCACGCAGAATCCTTTCCCATTGTTTCCTTTTTGAAAATTGGGGGTGAGGACTATGGGATCGGAAGTTATGGCCAAAATACAAATTGTAAAATCGCGTAAAAATGTCACTCATGTTTCTGCACTTATCCTCAACCGATTTGCTCGCAACAAATCCTTTCCCAGAATCCTTTCCCATTGTTTCCTATCAAAAATTGACCAGGTCGACTATGGGATCGGAAGTTATAGCCAAACCACCTTTTGCCTTTCTCGTATACTAAGTATACGGTAAAGTATATGATCGCTCAAAACAAACTTTTATGAAGGCCGGAGCCCAGAGTGTTATATACCGATCGACTCAGCTCGACGAATTGAGGTGATGTCTGTATGTGTGTGTGTGTGTGTGTGTGTGTGTGTGTGTGTGTATGTGTGTTCGTCTGTGCGCACCCACCAAAAATGTCACTCATTTTCAGGTACTTATCAATGATTTACTCCAACAAGTTGCATTCGACGCAGGACACTCCCGTTGTTTCCTATTGAAAATTGGTCAGATCGACTATGGGCTCAGGCTATGTCAAAATATCACTTTATTACAGAAAAAATGTCACTCAGTTTTCATGCACTTATCTAATCGATTTACTCGCAACAAGTTGCATTCGACAGGATACTCTGCCATTGTTTCCTATTGAAAATTGATCAGATCGGACTATGCAAGCTATGTCCAAATATCACTTTATTACAGAAAAAATGTCACTCAGTTTTCATGCACTTATCCTTTGATTTACTCGCAACAAGTTGCATTCGACGCAGGATACTCTACCATTGCTTCCTATGAAAATTGGCCAGATCGGACTATGGGCTCAAGAGTAATGGCCAAAATACTATTTTATAATGCACGAGAAAGGCACCATTACGCTATTGGATTAATCAGGTTTTTAACTTCTTCTCCCTGGAGAATCCTATTTCCGTGCAAAGTAGCTTCTGTTTCGTTGATTGTTCTCTGCAGATCTATCAGCGTCTTGAGTTCAGCTCTCAACCTCAGTAATTTTGTTCGCGTAAAGCAGCTGTAACGGCGGTTTTGTATCACCATTTCCTTGATATTGGTGTGCATGTTATTCCTGTCTTTAATGAACTCTAGAGGCTTCGAGTTTCTTGAAAGAGTGTTCTAGTTTCTTGAATGGGGCTTCGAGCCTTTTTAAGAAATGCTTCTGAGTATCTTAAAGGACGCTTTAATCCCTTGAAAATATGTTTCAAGCCTCTTGAAAAAAAAGGGAAGAGCCGTTTGGCCGAATGTTGTTTGCGAATATACCATTGAACAGACCATTAGGCCGAAAGTCAGTCAAATGAAGAGCGCCAAGTAGTAGTGAGACTCTCTTATGCATAGGCATATTTCCAAATGAGCATCTGAAAATAAAAATGTGGGATACAATTAATATGGCTAACTCACTAATTTTACTAAAAAGCATTAAATCAATAAAAATCACTTAAAAATGCCTTTTGTCTGAAAAAACTCGGAAATTAGAATTTCCTTATGAATGCTAGTGTTTTTGGTGATAAACAATACAAACTTTTCAAAATAAAATGTTTTTAAAAATGTATGTACTTCATATGGCTCATATTACCCACATCAGAACGTGCCCGTTTTACCCCATCATGATACAATTTTTTTTAAATTCTAAAAGATCAAATTTTGAGATAAATCATCACAATCGACACAATCGTACACAATCTTTGAATAGATGGATCATGCGGATTAGTTTTGCCGATTTCTGTTTTAAAAGCTTAAATACCCAGGGTCAGTTGGGGGCGTGTCGGCCCCGCAAATCTTATGTACAAAACCAACATTTGCCGTACATTTGGGGCCCCACAAGCTGTCGGCCCAGGCCCCTCTCTGGCTAAATCCGGCCCTGAATACTGCATATAAAAATTACACCACCATCGCATTTCAGCCATATTTACTTTAAATCTTTAAAAAACAGAATAGTTTTCATTATTTGAATGTAGTAAAACACTCCTCTTGATTTGAAACAAACAAGCAGATCTCATTGATGGATTGCCAAATTTGTAAGGATTTAGCTCAAACGGACACCTATCCGTTTTACCCACCCTGTATTTTACCCCCAACTCTGCTATACTTTTGAGTCATCTGTTCTAACGATCAGGGTTTGATAACAGATAACGAACAACGATAAAAGAAAAGCAAAACCTCTTCGAAACAAGTTGGAAACAACTGATTCGGATAGGCAGCCCATCGAGGAGTTGATGAAACACTTTGTTCTCGCTCATTTTATGTTCTGACCATTTTGTTTGCACAGCTATTAAAACAAGTTGGAATGCATCATCAGAGCCGTGCCCCCGCAATTAGGGCTTTTAAAGCAATTCATGGGGTGATATGGCTCCCCGAATCAGTTTATTATCTACAGCTTCCGTAAAACGTCTCACGGCATGCTAGCTCGAGAGTGTATAAGACAAGATATGGAGAATTGTGCGTTCTCTCTTGGATTCAAACCCTGCTAACGATTCTGGAACTTGAAAATCTTCGTCTTTTCTTCTTCTTGTTCTACTTCTGCGGCAGGAATAATGAATGCACTTTGTCCATGGTTCGAGAAAATTTCCAACCCGAAAACCGAGACCAGACCGAGAATCGAACTCACCATCTCCGGATTGGCTATCCTACACCTTTGCACCAAGGCTACTTTAGAACCCTAATACATAGTATGAGGAATGATACAAAGGGAGAACGGAAAGGGCTAGCGATTGAAAATCCTTATCCAGTCCTTATGAAAAATTCTATGATTTCAATGATTTGCTTTCGAAACAGTTTTTGTTTTTGAAGTTAAAATTAACTTAGTTCTTCGTGTCTCGTGTTCCTTCTATACCTTTTCGAATTAAATCTTTCACATTCTTTAACATATGCACATCGATTTTCAAAATCTTGTAATTAGAGTGGGGGAATTTATTAGCTCAAAAGAAAACAAAAGATAAACAAACAAAGAACTCACCCAAACTCATTCAAGTATCACTACCCTTTGAAGTGGTCGGCGGCGAATTGGCACGGGCGACGAAGGGCCTAATGGGGCTATGGTCTTGCACTTTGAAATTACCGCTCGCTCATCCGCCGCCGCCGCATTCGGCATAGAAAGTGCAAAACTAAGCAAATCTAAGGCATTCCGGTGCAGATTGTGTCTTTGTCATGCCCACGGTTGATTAGGTTGTTTGTTCAATGTTGGATCATACGTCGATAGGCTTGGGGAGTTTGTTGTGTGCGATGGCTGGGAACTGATTCGGTTCCGCGTGGAAGGTGGGGAAAATTAGAACAAGACTGCCTTGTTGCGCCTCTTTGTGATTCCTCGTCGCGTTGTTGATCGGTTTTGGTTCAAGGCATTGAACGATTGGGCATAAGTGCCGGAGACTTTGTGCAGCCGCCCAACAATGTAATCATACGATGGTTTTCGTGCCCATCATCCACAATGCGCATATTGATTCTATTTACGGCGAATTTACTGCTAATGGCTTGTTACATATACTGGGGTCTAATCTGGCACATACATTTATCGAAACAACAACGGTTATTGATCACCGACGACGGTTCGGCTCACCTTTCATAAACATCCCCACATAAGCGCTTTACCACCGTTTAGCGATTCGATACCGATACCTCGGCTCGAATGGAATAGGTTATTATAATGACGAGGCGTGCGATAACTCATTTTGACACACACACAATTAAACAGATGAGGTTATGGAGAACGCTTTAAAATTCACTCTTAAAATTATATTAGAGACTAATAATTAGACTACCGTCTGGGGTGACAATGGGTCAAATGGGGGTGAGAATGGGTCACTGTTTCAACTACTTGAAAGCTCTTAAAATGGTTTGAATGTATTCATGGACAAAAGCTATTATGAGGACCTTCTTGAACGATTTTGTTATCGACCTCCAGACTGCCACCCCCGATGACGATAATGAAATGTTTCATTTTCTGTTCAATATTACCACAAAAAAAACAATTTATATTCTCATATAATAGAATTAATGTCTTCATTGCTTATTATAATTTTTCATGCATCGCACACCCTATTATCTATTCGTTAATCAAAAAATATGAATGGTGGGGGTAGTGAAACAAATTTTATTAGTGGACTACTCTCGAACGTACATTTTTCCTCTCTTTGGATCGTTATTTCAGTTTCAGGTCCGCACGGGAAATGATTCCAATCGCATAGGCAACACAGCGGTCCTCCATCATCGTCGCCTTCAGTTCGGGGTAAGTACGTACAAAATTAGTGCTGTTTAGATTGGATACACAAATCAAAACAACCCTAACCGAACAGGTTCGGAAGTCGATTGTTGTTTTTCGCATCGTAGAACTGAAAGAACGAATTCGATACAACATTATGGGAAACTCAAAGAACCATACTGATACCGTGGTAGGCTGACGAATAACGATAATAACCGAAAATGTTGTTCAAAATAGCGACATGATGGGCGTAGCGCTAGGGTAAAATATCAGTAAACACATCGCGGATGACAGTGAAATGAAGCGAAAATATGCATTGATGAACTCGATCAGCCCTAGAAATAACATATCAGTTGCTGTCGGTCTCTACCGGAAAGTCAGTTAACAAAATGAGAGCAAATTGATATTGAACTCTGTTGAAGAATTATATGAAAACAAATTTGATGTAAACTATTATCTAATAAAATTGATATTGAAACATGTTTTCAATATGCATTCCTTAGTTAACATAATGGTAGCATCAAATTATGCTGAGTATGAACATGATCCGTCCACGGTTGCTTCTTTATTATTGCCAAACCAGCTGTAACAAATACATATAGATGATATTTGGGACTGACACTAACATCATGTGTAAAAACTGGTGACTAAAAATTAAGCAATAGGTGGGAAATGTACTCGCTTTGTGCTGAATCATTACCAGACGATAATAATTGCAATTTTCATGTGAAAACTTTTCACGTGAAAACAGTACAGTTGTCGCGACAACTTATCAAATAATGTAATCAAACGATAATAAACACAGAATTTTCATTCGAACATTAATCTTTACTATGATCAGCTAATTGTCAACAGTCCCGTTATATCTTCTATTTTGCGTTATGGTTTCATGGTGGTAAGGAAAACGTGTTCAAAATTCGTGATAAGTGCTTCAAATCAAAATAAGATTTTCAAACGATTCTTAATCGCTGGCGAGTTTTATCACTTGTAAATTCAAAAGTAAGATCGCGGGTGGTTTGATCATCCTCGATTTTTGAAAATTGATTTTCCAACCCTGCTCGCTTTCAAAGAAGCCCGAGTCATCTGCACTTCCACGAAATCCCTCGGATATTGGATATAGGTGCCGAGCAGCGACGACCTCAATAACAGAAATTGGTATGATTTAGCCTTGCATAAGAGGTAAAATACCAAAAATAATACAAAAGCTTATATGCAGAATACTTGAGGCATACCATGCTAGTTTTCAATACCAAACGAATAATATGGTTATGCATTTGGTATGGAAATTCAATTTAATAACTGAGTTTGTTATGACTTAAGTATTGTGCATATTAGTTTTGGTATTATTCCTGTATTTTACCTCTTATCGAACTAGTTCTACAGTATGGTATCAATAACAGAATTAAGTATTATTGAGCCAATTTCTCCTGCTCGAGTGAGTGTACCTGGGTTCGTTTCAGCAAACGCTCAAAGCAGAGCAAAATAACGGGAATTTCAGGACCGTTCTGCACTGCAGGATGTAATTACGTTGACCTCGAGATCGAGCTGCGCTTCCAAACGCGTCTGATCGCACCTATTCTCGGTCGCACAAGGCTGAACACAATAACGCGGATCTTGAGGTCGTTCTGCGCTAAACAGGTACGACCGCGCACTAATCAATTTTTTTCAACGACTCTACAACACTACTCATAATTCCATTACCTATAATGCCATTACCCTGAAGGCCTGAATGAGTTCCTAACGAATGCCATCACCCCGAAGGGACACTATTACAGATGACCCACTATCCAGATCAGTCCTGATTTCAAGTTTATAGTTTTGTATTGAAAAGGTAATCGTAAAGTTTATTTATAATTCATGTGATTGATTAATACTTGTTCTGATTTATTCTGAAATGAGATTCCGAGCCTCTCGAAATGAGGCTTCGGCCTCTCGAAATGGGCTTGAGCCTCGAAATAAGGCTTCGAGCCTCTCGGAATGAGGCTTCAGGCCTCTTGAAAGGAGGCTTCCGAGCCTCTTGAAGAGGCTTCAAGCCTCTTGAAGGGCTTCAAGCCTCTTGAAGGGAGGCTGCCTCTTGAAGGGGCTTCAACCTCTTGAGGAGGCAGCCTCTTGAAGGCTGAGGCTGAGGCTGGGCCTCTTGAAGGAGCTTCGAGGCCTCTTGAAAGGGGCTTCAGGCCTCTTGAAGGAGGCTCAGGCCTCTTGAAGGGCTCAGGCCTCTTGAAGGAGGCTTAGGCCTCTTGAAGGCTAGCCACCTCTTGAAGGGAGGCTTCCAGGCCTCTTGAAGGAGGCGGCCTCTGAAGGCTTCAGGCTCAGAGGGCTCGAGCCTCTTGAAGGAGCTGAGGCCTCTTGAAGGCTGGCTCGAGGCGAGCCTCTTGAAGGGGCTTCCGGGCCTCTTGAAGGGCTGGGCCTCTTGAAGGAGGCTCAGGCCTCTTGAAGGAGGCCAGGCCTCTTGAAGGGGCTTCCGGGCCTCTTGAAGGCTGGGCCTCTTGAAGGAGGCCTCTTGAAGGGAGCTGGGCCTCTTGAAGGGGCTTCCGGGCCTCTTGAAGGAGGCTGGCCTCTTGAAGGGCTGGGCCTCTTGAAGGGCTGGGCCTCTTGAAGGAGCTTCCGGGCCTCTTGAAGGGGCTGGGCCTCGGGGCTGGGCCTCTTGAAGGGCCGGGCCTCTTGAAGGAGGCTTCGAGGCCTCTTGAAGGAGGCTTCCGAGGCCTCTTGAAGGAGGCTTCCGGGCCTCTTGAAAGGAGGCTTGAGCTTGAAAGGAGGCTTCAGGCCTCTTGAAAGGGGCTTCAGGCCTCTTGAAGGAGGCTTCCAGGCCTCTTGAAGGAGGCTTCAGGCCTCTTGAAGGGCTCAGGCCTCTTGAAGGCCAGGCCTCTTGAAGGAGGCTGGGCCTCTTGAAGGGGCTGAGCCTTGAGGGGCTTCCGAGGCCTCTTGAAGGAGGCTGGGCCTCTTGAAGGGAGGCTGGGCCTTGAAGGGGCTGGGGCCTCTTGAGGCTTCCAGGCCTCTTGAAGGGCTTCCGAGGCCTCTTGAAGGGGCTTCCAGGCCTCTTGAAGGGGCTTAGGCCTCTTGAAGGAGGCTTCCGGGCCTTGAAGGAGGCTGAGCCTCTTGAGAAGGAGGCTGGGCCTCTTGAGGAGGCTTCAGGCCTCTTGAAGGCTTACGAGGGAGGCTTGAGCCTCTTGAAGGGGCTTGGGCCTCTTGAAGGGAGGCTCGAGGCCTCTTGAAGGAGGCTCCGGGCCTCTTGAAGGGAGGCTGGGCCTCTTGAAGGAGGCTTCCGGGCCTCTTGAAAGGCTCGAGGCCTCTTGAAGGGCTCCGAGGCCTCTTGAAGGAGGCTTGGGCCTCTTGAAGAGGCCAGGCCTCTTGAAGGAGGCCGGCCTCTTGAAGGCTGAGCCTCTTGAAGGGGCTTAGGCCTCTGAAGGGGCTGGCCTCTTGAAGGAGGCTTCCGGGCCTCTTGAAGGGCTAGCCTCTTGAGGGAGGCCCGGCCTCTTGAAGGAGGCTGGGGCCTCTTGAAGGGGCCAGGCCTCTTGAAGGAGGCTTCAGGCCTCTTGAAGGGGCTGGGCCTCTTGAAGGAGCTGCAGGCCTCTTGAAGGGGCTTCGGGCCTCTGAAGGAGGCTTCGGGCCTCTTGAAGGGCTTCAGGCCTTGAAGGCCGGGCCTCTTGAAGGGGCACAGGCCTCTTGAAGGGGCTCGGGCCTCTTGAAGGGGCTGAGCCTCTTGAAAGGAGGCTTCCAGGCCTCTTGAAAGGAGGCTTCGAGCCTCTTGAAGGAGGCTTGGGCCTCTTGAAGGAGCTTCCGGGCCTCTTGAAGGACTGAGCCTCTTGAAGGGGCTTCCAGCCTCTTGAAGGGCTTCCAGGCCTCTTGAAGGGGCTTGAGGCCTCTTGAAGGGGCTGGCCTTGAAAGGAGGCTTCCGAGCCTCTTGAAGGGCTTCGAGGCCTCTTGAAAGGGGCTTCGAGCCTCTTGAAGGAGCGGCCTTAGGGCCGGGCTCTGAAAGGGCTGAGGCCTTGAAGGAGGCGGGCCTCTTGAGAGGCTGGGCCTCTTGAAGGAGGCTTCCGGCCTCTTGAAGGAGGCGAGGCCTCTTGAAGGGGAGGCTTCAGGCCTCTTGAGGGGCTGAGCCCTCTTGAAGGAGGCTTCCAGGCCTCTTGAAGGCTTCGGGATCTTGAAGGAGGCTGGGCCTCTTGAAGGAGGCCTCGGGCCTCTTGAAGGAGGCTTCCAGGCCTCTTGAAGGGCTTCCGGGCCTGAAGGGCCAGGCCTCTTGAAGGAGGCTGAGCCTCTTGAAGGAGGCTGGCTCTTGAGGCTTCCAGGCCTCTTGAAGGAGGCCGAGGCCTCTTGAAAGGGCTTCAGCTCTTGAAGGAGGCTTCCAGGCCTCTTGAAAGGAGGCTTCCAGGCCTCTTGAAGGAGGCTCAGCCTCTTGAAGGAGGCTTCAGGCCTCTTGAAGGCTTGGGCCTCTTGAAGGAGGCTGAGGCCTCTTGAAGGGCTTCAGGCCTCTTGAAAGGAGGCTTCGGCACTCTTGAAGGGCTTGAGGCCTCTTGAAGGAGGCTTCGGGCCTCTTGAAGGAGGCTTCAGCCTCTTGAAAGGAGGCTCTCGAGCAGCTCTGAAGGCTTCAGCTCTTGAAGGAGGCCGAGCTTTGAAGGGCTCTTGAAGGGCTCGAGGCCTCTGAAAGGAGGCTTGAGCTCTTGAAGGAGGCTCTTGAGCTCAGGCCTTGAAGGAGGCGGCCTCTTGAAGGAGGCTGAGCTCTTGAAGGAGGCCAGCTCTTGAAAGGAGCTGGGCCTCTTGAAGGAGGCTTCCGAGGCCTCTGAAGGCTGAGCTTTGAAAGGCTTCAGCTGAGCTGAGCCTGGCTAGTTGAAGCTGGACGCTTCTGACCTGAGCAATCACATCAGAATAAGGGCAAATAGAAAAATATTTTGTATCAACCCAACAAACATTGAGAGCTGAAAGAGTGCTTATAAGTAAAACAGCCTTATACAGGTTAAAAACTACACACCAAAAATTATGAATATTACAGGTGATGTATTTCAATAAAATGACACAAAACAACATACATAAACTGAATCGTATATTTCTCAATGTCAGATGATTTAAAATTACATCACGGAACCTAAACACTGCACCGCAAACGCACCTAACGCACAAGCAGTTAATGACTTGATGCAGTGAAATCTTGTTCAGTGCAAATCGTGGAACCAGTTTTCTTCGATCATCCTCTTTCAAGAAACGGAGATAGCTGAGTGGTAGCGTGGCGGCTCTCACTCAGCGGATTTATGTTCGATTCTCTTCTGATCAATCAATTTTTTGTCAATAAAGTTGTGATGTAAAATTAAAGTACCACCTAATTTTACGTCAAAATGACCTCGTATGTCGGTGTCACAGCACCTAAAATTACATGATTATTTTTGGTGTGTAGCTTTTTCAAGTAATTGTTTGTTAGTAGAAAAATTAAAATTATACGGGCTGTCTATATACTACGTTTTAGATACCCCTCCGCAGCGTGGACAACTGCTCATATAAATTTTCCAAAATGTGTGTGGATCGTAGACGAGTCATACCCCTCCACCTTAAACTGTCTACGAAATATGTGGACAGCCCTCATTTGTTTTAAAATGTTGGTCTCTGTGATGGATTACTTGATTTCAGTTCGCTGTTGTTCTAAATTACATAAATTGATTACTTATTTCATATCAAGAACCAACTAAATTGGTTTTCAATTTGCTCTTCGACAGCAGTAATAATTTACAATTTGATGTCACAGTAAGATTTTTCTCTGAAGATTTTTTTTTTTTAACTTTAAAACGAACAAAGGATATCAAACTGAGTAATCAAAATCAGCGATTCTAACATCAAAACATCAAAACAAATTCCATTACCCCGAAGCCACTATCCCGAAAGAGTCACAACCCCAATTCCATTACCCATAGTGGCACACTAGAATAGACCAGTAACCGAATCAGTCAGTTCACCAGAGTGCAACATTTAATTTCTATCTCGCATTAGTTTCACGTACAGACTGCCATAATTTGCGACGCTGGATTGCATTAAGTAAAGCAGGCCCTTCATTAGTCTCCAGTCCAAGAAAATAAGAACAATAAAGAAAATAAGAAGAAAAAAATAAGAACGAGACAGGCCAGCCTTGGGAAAAATAAGAGAATTTACCTTTGTGTCTTATACCGAGCATACGTTAATTTGGCACGGAAATGCTGGGTAAAACTACCATTTTACTTCGCTACCTGAAGGTATAAAATGCCCCCATCTCGCGGTCCTTAGCCTCTTACAACTCCATCCCTACCTCCCTGCGGTGCTGGCCGGGATACAGCCATAGGGAAGATCGGGTACCAACCCCGTGGGAACTACGCTCGATGCTGACAGGGAGAGAGGTTATGCTCCTCTCGAGGTGCAAATCTTATTGAGCGTCTGTTCTCCATGTCAGGATCGGCTCACAACAGCGTCTGTTCTCCATGTTAGGGCGGCTGATCATCGTCCGAGTGCCAGCGAGGGACTCTAATGAAATGTGCACCATGGTCACAGGAATAAGGAGGAATGGTCCTCCGGAAATTTAGGTTTGGTGTCAGGCCCCAAGCCAGCCAAAAAAAACTCACACGAACAATCAACAAAGAGTACGGACCGAACCATCGGCGAAGACCACTGCGACGAAAGGGACTACGATTGGAAACTCGGTTCGTGGAACTGCAAATCTCTCAACTTCATCGGGCACACGCATACTCGCCGATGTGCTCAAGGACCGTGGATTCGACATCGTAGCGCTGCAGGTATGTTGGAAGGATCAATGGTGCGAACGTTTAGAGGTAATCACCATCTACCAGAGCTGCGGCAACACACGAGCTGGGAGCTTTCAGTGATGGGCGATATGTAAAGGCGCGTGATTGGGTGGTGGCCGATCAATGAAATAATGTGCAGGTTGAGGATCAAAGGCCGGTTCTTCAACTTCAGCAATCAACGTCCATAGCTCACACTCCGGAAGCACTGATGATGCTAAGGACGCATTTTACGCCAGCTGGTACGTGAGTACGATGCGCTGCCCAACGACGTCAAAATCATCATAGGAGATTTGAACGCTCAGGTTGGCCAGAGGAGAGTTTAGACCGACTATTGGAAGTTCAGCGTACACCGGCTGACGACGAAAACGGCCTACTACTAATTGATTTCGCTGCCTCGAGAATATGGCCATTCGCAGCACATACTTCGAATCACAAATCGACCACGTTCTGATTGATGGACGGCACTTCTCGACATTATCGACGTCAGGACATATCGTGGCCTAACATCGACTCTGACCACTCTGGTGATGGTTAAGCCTCAAAACTATCCGTCATCAACAATGTTCGGTACCGACGACCGCCGGTACGACCTAGAGCGACTGAAGCAACCTGATGTCGCCACTGCATACGCAATTTCGAGGCAGCGTTGCCGAAGAGGTGAGCTCGATGGGGCCCTCTTGAGGACTGCTAGAATACAGTTCAAGCAGCCATTACCGACGCAGCAGAGCAACGTCGGGCATATGGGACGAAGTCGACGGAACGATTGGTTCGACGAAGAGTGCAGACAGATTCTGAGGAGAAGGACGCAGCGCAGCGTCACGCTGCAGCAAGGTACCCGTCAGAACGTGGAACGTTATAGACGGAAGCGGAGACAGCGACAGGAGAAGAAACACCGCCTCGAAGAAGCGGAGCGAGGAGATGGAACAGCGGTGCCGTTCTCAAGAAACACGCAAGTTACCAGAAGCTCAACGCATCCCGCAAAGGCTTCATGCCGCGAGCCGAAATGTGCCGGGATAAGGGGGAGCATCTTGACGGACGAACGTGTGGTGATCGAAGGTGGAACAGCACTACAAGGGACATCTGAATGGCGCTAGAGTACAGGCAGTTAAAGTCAAGGCAGCGGAGGAGAATACGTCAGCTTAGTGGACGATGGAAGAACCAGCTCCACAGGGGAAGTCAAGGATGCCATTCAACAGCTAAAGACCAATAAGCAGCTGGTAAGGATGGTTCAGCTGAGACTCATCAAGATGGGCCCGGAAAAGCTAGCCACTTGCCTGCACAAATAGATAGTCAGAATCTGGAAACTGGACAGCTACCTAAGGAGTGGAAGGAAGGGATTAGCCCCATCGCCCTCCTTACCCAGTCAACACAAGATCTATATGATGTCCAGTAAGATGCTAAAGTGGAGGCCAATGCTACTTCCCCATACAATATGTACGTATATCGCCTCCTTTAGCATCTTATTTTTATATACGATTTTGTATCTGATGATCCTACTACAAAGTGTTATCACAGATCCTCTTCCGTCGTCTGTCACCATTGGTGAACGAGTTCGTGGGAAGTTATCAAGCCGGCTTCGTTGACGGCCGCTCGACAACGACCAGATCTTTACTGTACGGCAAATCCTTCAAAAATGCCGTGAATACCAGGTCCCAACGCACCATCTGTTCGTAGATTTCAAGGCGGCATACGATAGTATAGACCGCGTAGAGCTATGGAAAATTATGGACGAGAACAGCTTCCCTGGGAAGCTACCAGACTGATTAAAGCAACGGTGGATGGTGTGCAAAACTGTGTGAAGATTTCGGGCGAACACTCCAGTTCGTACGAATCCGAGGACTAAGACAAGGTGATGGACTTTCGTGCCTGTTGTTCAACATTGCGCTAGAAGGTGCCAGGAGAGCCGGTGTAACAGCCGGGGTACGATTTTCACCAGATCCAGTCAATTTATTTGTTTCACGGATGACATGGACATCGTCGGTGGCAGAACACACACCGCCTGAAACGTGAAGCAACAAAAGTTGGACTGGTGGTGAATCCTCAAAGACAAAGTACATGCTTGTGAGCGGAACCGGCGCGACAGGCCGGTGTGCAAGAAGACGGTGTGTGGCGGTGAAGAATGAATCATGAGCTCGCCCAGCTCTACGGCGCAAGGTATCCAGAAGGTGGCTAAAACCGGAAGGTACGATGGGC
>NW_026943535.1:271792-298590 GCF_024139115.2 Armigeres subalbatus | reverse complement strand
ATTATTCGAGATTTTCTATATGACAGCAAAATTTGAAATACCGAAAATACCGGTTTTTCGTGCCTTATACCGGTACTTTCGGTACCAAATGGCGGATTACCGGTATTACCGGTTTCGTACTACGGTTAGACCACCCTACGCAATGCGAGGCATAAATAAAGTTTTCGATTGATTATCGGAAATGCTATAGACCACGAAAATAGTATAACAAAACCAGTTTCAATGAAGAGCTTGAAGATGAAGAGATTGAAGAAAAACTTGAATGTTTGATTTTGGTATTCCATTATGAAAACTTCCAATGTAGGTTTGGGATAAAGCTTCTATAAAGTAGGAATATTGGATTTGCATTTCGGGTTCATATATTGGATTAGAGTATTGGATTGGAAAATCGTAAACGTAGATTGCAATATTAAATTGGATTTGAATTAGTATGATTTTGAATAGGAATTGAGTACTGGATTGTAAAATTAGACTCTTGTATAAAAAAATCGTGTAAATAGTTGCTTATGAAAATCCCAAGCATGTTTTTTTTCTCTTTAGTGAGAGATGAAGGGAATGTGAGGGTGAAATATATTAGAAATTGTGCTCAAGCATTGATTACAGATATGCAAATAACATCCATATAACGGCTCTGTTCAACATTGACTAGTGAAGCAGGCATGACTTTGCTCATTTCCTCGTCGGGCAACGAACGGAGTCACGCGCTCGAAAAGAACAGCACACAACTGATCAAACCTCGTTCGGCGGAACTGGGCCGCACAGTACTCTCAACTTTATGCCTCTAGCTCCAATTGCAAGAGAGTTCGTGGGACAGTACCAGGTGGGATCTATGGTCAAATGAACCAGGTGTTCGCCAAACGCCATATATTCCAGAAATGCCTCGAATGTAGTCTTATGATTAAGATACACGATTATTGCTTGTAAACAATGATTCAAACAACGATTCGACGACTCAGCGCTCCCACGCAAACCACCACCACCAAGGTAGCGGAACCTTCACCTACCTTTGGTGGTGTTGGTTTGCGGAGAGCTATCAGACTGTCAAATCGTCGTTTGAATCTTTGTTCAAGCAGATAAGTCGTTTGAAAATTTTGTCTTGACATCATCTATTATCGACTTCAAAGCCGCATGTAATACAATCGACGAGACCAGCTATTGCAGCTAATGCACGAACACGGAATTCCGGATAGAATGATAGTTTGGACGGAGTGACGATGGAAAGGTTGTAGCAGTTCGAGTTTCAGGGCATTCTCGAAAAGCGCAGAGGGTTACGGCAAATGATGGTCTATCGAGCCAGCCATCCAACATCACATTGGAAGGGGTAAGAAAGAAGTCACGAAGTCCGTTCAGCTTTGAGAAGATGGAGGAAGCCTATAAAAATGAGGAAGGCTGCGAATGAGACTGGTCTTAAACACGTCGAAGACGACGTACATGATAGGTAGAGTAGAAACGTGAGACACCCACCAACACAAAGTCGCAAATACTAAAATAAGTATGGCCTCAACTTATACACTTGTTCAGCAATACGTAACTGAACGAAGCACACTGATAGGGCATGTTGCAAGAATGCCGGACAGCAACCCTGCAAAGATGGTGTTCGCTTCCGGTCCGGCAGGTACGAGACGGCGTGGAGCGCAGCGAGCGAGATGGGCAGACCAGGTGCAAAACGACTTGGCGAGCATGGGGCGTATCCGTGGATGGAGAGATGCGGCCTCGAACCGTGTATTGCGGCGTCAAATTGTTGATTCAGTGTTATCTGTTTAGATGTAAACTAAATTAATGAAAATGAATTATAAGGAAGTTCCTCCACGAAATACTCCTGCCTTCTCTTGTTCGAGTTCTTTCCGTGTGGCATTTACTTTAAGAGTACTTCTTTAAATTCAACTATTGATTCTCCAATAAATTTCTTCGGAAATTTGTTTTCAACTTCTGCCAGAAACTCCTTAAGGCATATTTCAAAAAATCTTCTGAGAACTGCTCCGGTATATTCTTCCAGAGTCCAGACAGAATTCACGATGGATTTTTTGTGGGATTATTCAAAAGAGTTTTTAAAAGATTTTATGAAACATGTCCGTCATGAAGGATTCCTTGAAGAACTTTTCTGACAACATTTGCAAAGGAATGCTTCACAAAAGAAATTCCCAATTAATTTCTCAATGGAATTCCTGGAGTTATACTCAAAAAAAAACCTGAAAGGGTTGTTGAAGAAATCTTAGAAGAAATTTGAAAAAGTTGAATCACTGTACAATTTTCTGTATGAATTCTTGAATTCACGATGGGCTTCCAGAAGATATCAAAGGAATTTCTTAAATAATTTCTGAAAAAAAAATCATAGGGAGTTGAAGTCAAGAAGTAAAAGTATTTTTAAAAGTAGTTTATAAAAAACTAGTTGACCCAAGTAGACGTTGTCCTGCATAGTAGGCGATAATGGGAGACGAGAATGTTTCCCACCTGAAAACACCCTAGACTAGACCGAGAATCGAACTCACCATCTCCAGATTGGCAATCCTACGCCTTTGCTCACAAGACTACTGGAGACCCAGCAAATTTTCCTCACGAATCATAATTCTAGTTTTTCACGATTTACTCAACCTAAAGGCCATATAAACCCGTCGGAATCATTAATGAACATATCTGCTGAAGGAGTGAATAAAGCCTACAATCATCCATTTTCTAGTTATTCGAATACGGACCATATTTTTTTTTTATATTTTCGAGTTTTAAATGAAATTACGAAATAATTTCAGACCAAAATAGCTAATAAGTAAGCTTCTCTTCATTTCTGTAAGTTTCTAGAAAATACGAATCAAATGCATATGAAACGTTCTTCATCGATGCAGTTGCACGACGGCCTCTAATTTCAACGTGTTCCACTTTTATGCATTATAAACTACATAAAACATTGTAAAGAAAAAAAGCTTACAATTAATAACTAAGAAAATGCTAATAGAAATTCTAATCCGTATTTGTTGGGTGACGATTTTTTTAAATTTTTTGTTGCTTTAATTACAAAGCCTAGTTTTCATTTCAATGACCAAAAGGCTTACTGTCAAGTGTATGAGCAGGACAAGATAAATAATCCATAAACCTTAAATTTCTTATCCATTACCCTAAACCCTCTTTAATTTATTGTTATCTCATGAGGTGGATGGATTTCGTTCCCTCACGGTAATCATTTTGATATCCAATTAAGAAACAGCTGATTGTTTTTCTGTTTTCAGTGTGATTTCACAGTGTAAAACTATGCTGCCATTTCTGTTGTCTTGACCGTTAATGCATACAAAATGAAATCAACTGGACTAATAAAGTAATTGACATCATGATACGAAATTTTGATTTCAATTTGAGTTCAAACTTAGCTCGGGTAGTGGCACGACGATGGAGCTACCTCGGTGATTGCTATCTAATTGTGACACCACAAACAGGGTTGGATTATGTACCGCAGGTATCTGTTGATGACCATCTGAAGTGTTTTCCGGTGATACACAGCATGTTTCACTAGCGTATGGCAGCACAGATCTCACTTTGTAAAAAGACAGAATCACCGTCTTCGACCAGAGGTCGCACATCCTGAACACACAGACTAACATTTAGCATGAGACAACGGACAGGACAATTACACAACACCCAGTGGACCAGTGGAGAACTTTTCGCTTTACGAAAAGTTTTCTCTTTACCGGGTGGGAATCGAATTCACACTCCACATCACATGCGTCTAGAGGTTGACGTCGCTAACCGCACGGCCACGAAGCCCACATTTGGAATTAGAAATCATGATTTTGGTATGGCAGTGATTTGCTATCTAGTCGCATATAAAGACCGCTAATCTCATGACAGATCTATAGGGAAATAAGAACCATTTTTTACGAGTAAAATCTGGATAAATAATCTGTAAAAGATAATCCAATTCATTATATAAATGTATCGTAATTGCTTCAATTATATAATCACATATGTCATTTGAAACAGGTTATCACAGCAATCATTCGTCAAGATCCAAAAATGATCAGTGATTCACAAATGAGCTTTTTAGTACCAGTCACGACATTTTTTTTTTCACCGATTTAAATCAAAAGTTTCAATCGGCAAACTGAGAAGAGCTTACCTCACCCGCTTAACCTCCAACACGACATAGATTAGTCCCAAATCGAGACGAGAACGACCGGCAGCGGATAATAAATTAACATCTCTTAAGCCATCGTGAAAGGCAGTTAGCTTCCAGTGTTCGCCTCCTCTAAATGCGCTCACCACCGCGCCGGTCGCCAGTCACCAGCAGTGTGTTGCAATCAATTCTGTTTCCGATCTTATCTGACCATGTTTATCATTTTGGCTGGCCCCGTCTCCGTTCGTTCCGTCATCATCAATGGCAATAAGCGGTGGTGGCGTTGATGAAGTTCGAGATGAGGTTCTTCTCCCAGCCAGTAGTGGTAGTGTTGGGGGTGATCGCATAGATCATCTTGGACAGCTGCTGGCCCGACAGGCACGATGAGCACGGGAGCACATCTTGGTGGTTCGCTTCATCACTCAAACGAATCTGCGACTGTGGCATACATCATGGAAGGCTCTCATGGTGCTGTGGAGAAGACGCGCAGAAGAAACGGATAATCCGGGTTAATGTTACCTTTTTTCGCTTCGGTTTTTAGCCGTTTTCATTGATAATTTAAAGGGGTGGCAGGAGAGTTGAAACTGACATGTTGAATTCAATTCTGCAAAAAGAGTTTTCTTCAACCCTCGACCTAAGGAAGCAGCGAATTCGTTGTACACGAGATGTGCCTCACGGTTTTTTTTCTGAATTCTCAGAAAACAGATTCGCCAAGAATCGTTTTCGTGTTGGTTGGAAGCATACATAGTAGAGCCACATCAAGATCGGTACATCTTTCAAACTGGACTGCATGACAGTGTGCCTGTCCGACTTCAGAAAGGGGCACAATGATATGTTACTACAATTCATCATTTCGGCGCGCTATCACCAAAACACCGTCTCTGCACATTGGAAAAATGGTTGGTAAGTTGACCAGTATTTTGCCTAACTAAAACTAAATCATAATTGTGCATATAGGAAAATTAGGTGACTCTCCAGCAACATTTTGGTTTTATGCTAGTTGTATGTGGAAAATATGTATAAAATTCGCCACCTGATTGTCTCAGTTGATAACCTGAATTTCGTCTCAAATTCAAAAGCGGCCGGAGCCAATAACCATTTGTTAGACCCCAAAAGAAATTTCGGTTAAAACATCTTTTATTAAAAACGAGTCCGCGATTGGACGTGTTCATATTAGGACACGGAATAGACGAGAAATCCGAGAAAAACTTTTGCGAGATCCAAGTGTTTAGTTCTGTTTTGTGCGGTCGAAAAGTAAAGAGTGCGCATTCGCTCGTTCGCTATCAGACGCAAAACGATAGTGCGATAATCGAAATATTTGGTTCTGGTTTGTGCGGGTGAGTATATTACTTTGTCATAGCTTCTTACATAATAATTATTTATTAGCTTTCCAAGGCAACATCACTTAATTTACCTTCTCAACTATATCCAACTATAACTTTCCCGTGTCGCTCATGGAGATGCAGAGGATTCATCGGTCTTTTGTCACTCATTGCTAAGTGACAAACTAATTTTGCTCTCTTAATCCTAAAAAGTTTGTGAGAACGTGGCCGGTATCGTTACTGGTCTTGAATAGTTGAATTAATGAAACTCCAAATGCTATTCAATTGCGATGAACTGGGCATACTTGATTTTTCTCGGCCAATCACAACTAACAATAATTATTAAGAAGTGTACAATCAAGCTAAGCAAAAACATCTTTAGTTAAAATCTAAAGGAATAAATAATTTTCTCGCTCTTTCTCAATTACGGGGTTCCTTCCTTCATTGCTTTTTCATTCAATGGAAAAGATATATGCTTGTATGTAATAAACATCAGTCTATAAAATTACCTAACGAGTTATATAGAATTTACACTAAATCACTAAATTTGTGTTGACAGAATAAAAGTACAGGCATTAAGGCTTCTCACGGTTTCATTCAGAATGGCTGCCTTGTAGCTTACCAGCACAATCTCACAATTAGATGTATGCCAAGGAACGGGGTGAGAATTATTTGCAAACGTCTCACCACTCACTTCGCAGTTCTCGCTTTCTACAGTGAGAAGTGAGAAAATGTAGTCTCAATCACGGCGAAATGGCTTTCGGCCGAATGGATTTCGGTCAAACGGCCCTTCCCCGGACAAAACACACTATGCTATTGTCTCGATCGCGGTGACTGCTTCGGCTCTATTGTTTATCTATTTTTGTGCGAAACACCGCACAAAAGCAGAGCCAAAAAACCAACTCCACTGAACGACGGCCGAAACGAGACTCCATAAGCTCAGTTTGTTCTGTCATCAAAAATAACAGCAATGAGCTCTCTACCTTTTTGGACCAAAATATTCAAGAAATATGTCGATGACATCTTCACATCTCATGAAAATCTTGCTCTCAGTGCATTCAAAAATTGTCCACCGAATGGTACGCATAACCTATCGCATCCGGTAGAATGTTGAATTACGTATCGTTATATCAACCGAAGCGAACAAAATAAATGTAGCGAATAACTTCATGCACAGGCTTTGTTCGGTTACACACAACAAACCAACCTAAGAAATAACAGAAACGATTCACCAACATCTGCAGGCGACCAACTATCCAAAGCAGCTCATCAATCGACATGAATAAACCACAGTGCAACATCCATCTACAATAAACCCAATTAACAGAATAACCACTCACCCGATCATCGCAGACCACCAAAACCCGTGCACCACCCACACCAATCCAGCAATATCCACCCATCCACCCTCATGCTAGCAGCCCATCCACGCAGCTAAGACCACCAATTGAACAACAAGATGCCGTACCCAACACCAAATAGTTGTATTCAAAGATCATCATCCGACCAACAGTCCCATTTATCACGAGGGTCAATCTCCGCAGCCTGAAATAAGTAAATAACCAAATGTAAAACTCTACAGATCCATTCCGTACGTACCTGCACTTTCCCAGCGGATCGCGAAATTGTTAACCAAAGATTATCCCAATATTTCCATCACCATAAAACAATATCATACAGTTAACGATCTACATACCAAATTGAAACAACTTGTAATCAAAAAAGATTTTAGTAACGTCATCTACAACACCGTTAATAAGCGGACAGACGTAGATGGGTTGAGCTCGAAATACTCAACATAGTTTCCCCTGATAAAGACACCATCCCCGTGTCGAAACGTCGGATAAATTTACATCTTGTTTCAATATTCAAGACTGCGTAGCCGTTCTTAAAACCGAAGTGTTTCCTAATAAATTTCGATATCCCGCAGACAATGACATTCTTCATCTTCTTCTTCTTCCTATTGGCATTTCACCCCCCACTGGGACTTTGTCGCCTCGCTGCTTAGTGTTCATTCAGTTCATTCAGTTATTTATTCACCGAGAGGTTTCTAAGCCAAGTTACCAGGCTAACACAATGATATTTTTATGCCCAGAAAAGTCGAGACAATTTCCAAACCGAAAATTGCCTAGAACGGCACCGGGAATCGAACCCAGACACCCTCAGCATGATCTTGATTTACAGCCGCGCATGCTACCGCACGGCTAAAGAGGGCCCCAGACAATTAAGTTATCTGTTCGATATTACCGCTATTATCGGAGGGACTTACGGAAGAACTCCCTGAGGAATTCCTGGAGGATCTTCCGGAGGAATTCCTGGAGGAACTTCCGGAGGAATTCCTGGAGGAACTTCCGGAGGAATTCCTGGAGGAACTTCCGGAGGAATTCCTGGAGGAAATTCCTGGAGGAACTTCCGGAGGAATTCCTGGAGGAACTTCCGGAGGAATTCCTGGAGGAACTTCCGGAGGAATTCCTGGAGGAACTTCCGGAGGAATTCCTGGAGGAACTTCCGGAAGAATTCCTGGAGGAACTTCCGGAGGAATTCCTGGAGGAACTTCCGGAGGAATTCCTGGAGGAACTTCCGGAGGAATTCCTGGAGGAACTTCCGGAGGAATTCCTGGAGGACCTTCGGGAGGATTTCCTGGAGGAACTTCGGGAGGAATTCCGGGGTGCACTTCCGGGGGAATTCCTGGAGGAACTTCCGGAGGAATTCCTGGAGGAACTTCCGGAGGAATTCCTGGAGGAACTTCCGGAGGAACTTCCGGAGGAATTCCTGGAGGAACTTCCGGAGGAATTCCTGGAGGAACTTCCGGAGGAATTCCTGGAGGAACTTCCGGAGGAATTCCTGGAGGAACTTCCGGAGGAATTCCTGGAGGAACTCCCGGAGGAATTCCTGGAGGAACTTCCGGAGGAGTTCCTCGAGGAACTTCCGGAGGAGTTCCTGGAGGAACTTCCGGAGGAGTTCCTGGAGGAACTTCCGGAGGAGTTCCTGGAGGAACTTCCGGAGGAGCTCCTGGAGGAACTTCCAGAGGAATTTCCGGAGGAACTTCCAGAGGAATTTCCGGAGGAACTTCCAGAGGAATTTCCGGAGGAACTTCCAGAGGAACTTCCAGAGGAATTTCCGGAGGAACTTCCAGAGGAATTTCCGGAGGAACTTCCAGAAGAATTTCCGGACGAACTTCCAGAGGAATTTCCGGAGGAACTTCCAGAGGAATTTCCGGAGGAACTTCCAGAGGAATTTCCGGAGGAACTTCCAGAGGAATTTCCGGAGGAACTTCCAGAGGAATTTCCGGAGGAACTTCCAGAGGAATTTCCGGAGGAACTTCCGGAGGAATTTCTGGAGGAGTTTTCGGAAGAATTCCTGGAGGAACGTCCTGCCGAAATCCTGGTGGATCTTTTTAGAGATACTTCCTGTGGAATATCTGGAGAAATGTTCAGAGGACATACTTGATGAACTTTTTAAAGAACTTGTGAAAAAGAACTTCTGAGCCGTCGTCAAGAAAAACGCAAGTTCCATTAGAAGCTCAATGCATCCCGCCAAGGTTTCGTTCCGCGAGCCGCGATGTGTAGGGATAAGGATGGGAGCAGTGCCATGAAATGTTAATATCAATGGGACTTTTTGACCCGAATGTGAACTTAGCCTATCAAGATTTCAATTGAACACAGAGATGTCAATTAAGGAGCCCTGATCTATTCAATTGACAGCAGCAAACGTATTCATTCGTTTGACTTTTAGTCAATATTATTATTGTTATTATAGAGTTTTGGCACTTCCTCAGCAAGCGTGCTGGGAATTTTCACCTACCCCGGGCAATCTGAATGCCAAAGGGGATTAGGCTCTGTGGATCTCATTCGCCGGTTGACTTAAAATCCTATAATAAACGTTTGCACCGGATGTATTAGTTATGGTGGTTCAGGAATCTTCTTACGATGCTGCAAGTTCCAAGAACCACTGTCTTTTGGATGCTATGGAGGTTATGAGATAGTTCCAGCTCTCCTAAGGATCTCAGAAGAGATTTCAGGACGATTCCGGTTGCTGAGATAACAACCGGAATTATACGCACGTCCTCCAGGTGCCACATCTGCTTCAACTCCTCCGCCAAGTCGTGGTACTTCGTTATCTTGTTGGAGAATGTTGTTTGGACATTATGGTCTAGCGGTACAGCAATGTCGATGAGGGTTACCCGCTTCATCCTTTTGTCGTAGACCACAATATCGGGCCGATTGGCACGAATGAGGACATCCGTTATGATCTCGCGATCCCAGTACAGCTTCACGAAACTATTTTCCAGAACCGGGACAGGCACATATTTGTAGTAGGCGACAAACTGGTTAACCAAGTTGTGCTTTAAAGCAAGCTGTTGGTGCACAATCTTGGCTACTTCGTTATGACGGCCGAGATAGGCTGAATCAGCTAAGGCTGAACACCCGGACACGATATGTTCGATCGTCTCTCCTACTGAATTGCACTTCCTGCAGCGGTCCTCCACGTTTTCGTGCAATATATAGTGCCGATAGTTCTTCGTCGCAATTACCCGGTCCTGGATGGCTATCATGAATCCTTCTGTTTCCGAGAAGAGTTCACCCCGCACCAGCCACGTATTCGACGCCGCTTTGTCGATATATTCCAGTTGATGGGGGTGCGTCCCATGTAACTCCTTCTGCTTCCACGATGCGATCATCTCGTCGACAGATTTGATGTCGCAATTCAGCTGATAGTCCTCCTGCGCCAGATGCAGGGCACTGAATCCGTGGTCAGCTTCATACACAGCGCGATAGATTTCGTGGCGGTTCTGGCTTTCCACGAAGTATCTTCGCAACTGCTGGATCTGGAAAACACATAGTGTTTGTATATCGGTGACACCTCTTCCTCCTACTGTACGTGGCAGGGTGACTCTCTCAATGGACGATTTTGGATGGCGCATGCGATGCTTAGTGAACGCCACTCGTACTGCTCGTTCTAACGCCTCCAAGTCAGTCTTGGTCCACTTCACCACCCCGAAACTGTATGTCAACAAGGGCACAGCAAACTTGTTTATCGCCTTCGCCTTGTTGCCGGCCGACAAGAGGCTCTTCAAAATACCGTTGACACGATGCAAGAACTTTTCCTGCAGCTCTTTCTTGATCGTCGTATGGCGAATTCCTTTCAGTTGCAGGAAACCTAGGAACTTGTACGTTTCGCCTTCAACCATGTTTCGAATCTCCTCCTGTTCGTTGACGCGGAAACTGTCGGCATCCACCAGGTGACCCCGGTGTAGATGTATGGATCGACATTTATCGATACCAAACTCCATCCGGATGTCGTTGCTGAATACTGTTACAAGCCGCAGAAATTGGTGCAGCTTCTCCACAGATTCCGCAAACAGCTTCAAGTCGTCCATAAAGAAGGTGTGGGTAATGTTTGTACTCCTTTCCCCACTCTTCAAATGATAGCCATAGTTGTGTTGGTTGAGTGCTCTGCTAAGAGGGTTCATGGCAAGGCAAAACCATAGAGGACTAAAGGTATCGCCTTGGAATATGCCCCTCCTGATGCTGAGAGTCCTGGACCGTAACACCTTTTCTCCGTCGGTAATGTGTAGGGATGTGCTCCACATCCCCATAGCGTGCTGCATTAGCCTGATGACGTTACCGTCTATCTTATACAACTGCAGTACCTTAAGAATGTACGAGTGAGGTACTGAGTCGTATGCCGTTTTATAGTCGATATACGCCATGCTCAGGTTTCTTTGCTTGTGGGTGGCCTGCCCAACAACGACTGCATCAATGATGACCTGATCCTTGCAGCCTCGTGTGTTACGTCGACAACCTTTTTATTCCTCGGTCATTCATCAGGTTGTTTTCGTCGCAATGGTTCTGCACCCTCCTTGCTATTACCGATGACCGCACTTTGAACAGACTCGACAGGCACGTAATTGGTACTTGGCTGGGTTCAAAGTGCTCCCGGCAGAAGATAAGTGACACCCTCGTGATAAATTCTGGTAGCTGCCCGGGGTTATCTAGTACGGTGTTGAAGCATTCCGCCATCCGCCCGAGGACCGTTGAGTTTTTTATACCAGAAATTATGCACAAAATCGGGTCCTGGTGCAGCCCAATTCCTGGTATACCGAGTAGCCTCACGTATGTCTTGGGCGGTCGCGTTGATAGCGGTCATGTCTCCAATTCCACCACAATATTGCTCTTCTTCTGCCATCCACACCCCATCGCCGTTGTGTATGACGGGGTTCTCCCATAGATTGGACCAAAACTGCGTGACTTCTCCAATCTCCGGAAGGCCCTCGCCAAAGTCGGCTTTGTCGTTTCGGATGTGGTTGTAGAACTTCCTTTCGTTGATGTTGAACATTCGATTTTGCTCCTTTCTCTTCGAACATTCTCCATAACGTCGCAGTCGTTTAGCAAGAGCACTCAACCGCTATACATGGGTGTCAAGGATCTCAGTTATGTTCGCCTCGGTGAGATCACGGAGTTCTGTGGGTTTCACAATTTCAGCAACATTCCGAACTAGCCTGGTTAATCGATTCCCCTGCTTGTACTGTGCTAATCGACCAACCTTTGACCGCAGTGTGGCGATGCGGGTCTCCAGACGTCGCATCCACGCGGGTTTTCGTGCTTTGGGGCGTACGCGTCCATCACTCTCACCTTGTGGGCGCGTTCGCAATCCCAACGTTCTTACAACAGCCACTGCAGCCGAATACACGATAAATTGCAGCTCCTCAAGGTTCTCCATGGTTTCCAAGTACTGTGGCAAAATATCCTGGTTAATGATGCTTACTGTACTCGTCAACCGATAGGAGTACTGCAACTTGGGTATCCGGTGTCGGGACATGGGGTCTGTCCCACGGAACTGTGTAACTGCTGTGCCCATATGATTAGCTAGTTCGTCCTTCAATTGCTGTCGTTGCAATTCCACTGTTGGTCCTGGAGCGGCGGGTGCTATCGAATCGCGACGGTTACTTGCGATTGATGCATCCAACCCAACAGAGCTCCTTCTCGACGTATCGCTCGATCTTGCCTCCTCCTCCTCTCCTAGTTCCCTCTGCACTTCCCGCTTAATGTACTCTACGTCTTCTGGAGTCAGCATATTATGTGACATAATAGCTCTCTGGCGTGTGTACAACTTGTTCTGGTAAAGCTGGGGTGCAAACCGAGGGAACCTCTCATTGAACATCTCCAGCATCGCCGGTCTGCCGGACATATCCGTCTCCATCCTGGTGCAAACGTAGTAGCAACGGATCACGTACTGATTCATCTCCCTTGTCCACATGATCCGTTGCCGTCGGCGGCCCGCTAACGTGAGTGATTGACGTCGATCAACCACAGCAACATCAGCAGGTGCAGCATTGCCTTGGTGATTTCTTCTGCTGCCGTTTCTGTTTTGCCTTGTCGGCACGGGTTGAGCCCGATGACTAGAGGGTCGCTGTTGCACCTCTCCTTCCTCTAGTCGCTGGCCGCTCACTCTGTCCCCCGTTCCAGGACCAGCTCCAGTAGGGGCTCCCTCCTCGGGCAATCGCATGGGTGGTATTGTTCTTGAGCGTAACTCCATATTTGGGTGTGCTTTCATTCCCGGAAGCTACGGGTTCTGTAAAGTTATTTAATTCTTTACAGTGCTAAATAGCTAGGTTCAAGCGCCAGTGCTCGCCCGAGGGTGGTTTTTCATTGGTGCTTAGGAATTGGGCCTTCAGCTCCCACCTACTCGAAATGGTGGTTTTTCATGGACGCCCAGGGTATTTCACCTGAGCTCCCACCTACCTATTATTATTATTATTATTATTATTATTATTATTATTATTGATACATTCATCGGACAATTTTGCCTACATGAACACTTATTTGCTAAAAAAAAATAGTAGAATTAAATTAAACATTCGACAGTCGGTCTCGAAAAACTCTAGCACTAACATTGAAATCAAATAAATAATAATATGAATTGAACAAAGAACACATAGCTCTTATTGGTTCGTTCTGTGCATAATCTGTCCTGTGTTGTTGAAGCCTCAAAAATCTTCGGTGTCGTAGTGGCCGAGGGACAATATTCATGCCAATTTGAGCGAGGATCCATGGGGCATTTAGCTCACCTAGAAGTGTTTTGGCAACAAATGTGGCTCTCATATCGTTCCGTCTCTTCTGTAGTGTATCCATACCTAGCAAACGGCAACGGCTCTCATAAGATGGCAGATCATTGGGTCTTTGCCAAGGAAGAAATCTAAGCGCGTACTTTATGAACTTAGATTGGATTCTCTCAATTCTTTCGATCCAAACGCTGTGAACAGGACTCCACACAACAACTGCTGTTTCCAGTATAGACCGAACTAAGCTAAAGTATAGTGACCTCAAACAGTATGGATCACGGAACTCCGAAGAAATCCGGAAGATGAACCCTAAATTCCGATTGGCTTTATTGATGACGTGACTGTAATGTTCCCGAAAATTTAATTCAGAATCTAGCATAACGTCGAGATCCTTCACAACGCGGCTCCTTTCTACTGATTCGTTTCCGATATGATAGTCCCAGATAATGGGAGATTTTTTCCTGGCGAACGATATTATGGTGCACTTTTTCACATTGATGATCAGGAAATTACGTCTACACCAGTCCACAAATTTGTCGATGAACATTTGCAGAAATTGGCAGTCGTATTTTGAAATCGTCGGCATAGACAATTTTACAATTTTGGGGCATGACAAAACATACGTCGTTGAAGAACAAGTAGAAAAGCAGAGGCCCTAGATTGCTTCCTTGTGGCATGCCGGAGTTGTTGCTGAAAGGTTCAGACTCAGTAGTTCCCAATTTCACGCTCAGCTGTCGGCCGATAAGGTATGACTCCATCCACCTTACTAAGTTTGTCGCTACTCCTAAGCGTTCTAATTTAGCCAGAAGAATACGATGATTTCCTCTATCAAAAGCTGATTTAAGATCCGTGTAGACCAAATCTACCTGAATTCCGAGTTCCATAGATTTCAAGCACAGTGAAGTGAATTGCACTAGATTTGTTGCTATTGATCTGCCAGGGAAGAATCCATGTTGGTCTGGCGAGATATACATCTTTGGTGATCGAAATAATTCACTGCTCACCAAAATTTCGAGGACTTTGGATCCTGCGCTCAGTGATCCCAAGTAACATTTTGAGTTTTATCATAGTATATTAGCGGGTTTGGAGAACAAATTTTCAAGACTAGCAATAAAACTAATATCTACATATCAACCTCTTGACGACCGCTATAAGATTATGTTATGACCAAGTGGACCACTCTTGAGAGCGTCTTCAAAGCAAGTTGAAGAATGTTCATAAAACCGCTGTCAAAAAAAAGAAATTTCTTTTTCGTGGAGCTTTTTGTTATTGTTTAGGAGGAAAAGCAGACTAGTATAAATAGATTAAAAAAAAAACAACATTCATGGTCATTGCGATCATGGATGAAAAACATTACACAATAATCGGAAATTGGATGCTCCAAAATTCGTTGGCGTGCATTTCCTTTTTATGCGCGTTCGAATTTCTGGTGAAACCAGGTAAAAAAATCAATTTAGTAAAGCGCGCCGTCATGATATTGTAGTTTACGACTTATTAATTAGTGAAAATAAATATTAAATCGATATGCTGTCTATTTTTCTAGTGGCATTCCGATTCGCTAAAAAACATTTATGCCTCAATATTTGAAAATCATCGAGAAATGCCGCCGTTATTAATAATGGTAATAATTAATAATGGCATAATATTATGGCCAATATAAAATCAATTCTATGCTAACAGCATGGCTACGGTCAAAATAAAATTTGCATAACTTTCAAAAATGAAATGTTTTTTGCTGAAAGTTGCGGCACTCGGTTCCTTTCGATTAGTTCTTCTTTATGCGATGGTTCTACATTCCAACGGGAGCTTGGCCTGTTTATCAACCTAATGTCCAGTTAGCATTTCCACAACTAAGAATACTATATATAATAGCCCTGTTTGTCTGTCCGGTGACTAGCCAACCAGACGCAGCACGCGGGGAAATTCTCACAAAAATAAAATATTTGACACTTCGATTCTTTTTTACTATCAGATGCAGAAAACAAAACGAGTGACAACCTTAGACAACCAGACACAGCATTTGATGAAAAAAATCACAGACAACAGACGTTGAAAATTTTGATTTTTGAAAATAAAACACTTGCCACGGGCGCTACAGCGTCCACAAATAAACTAGTAACTGATATTCTTAAAAGTTTTTCTAATTCCAGTAAAATACAAATTTCAACCTTATCATATTATTACAAATTATACTTTGTCATATGTATGGATCATCCATATTATTTCGTTAATCAATTCATTGAACAAAAAAATGAAAGTAATAAACTCCAATGGAAAACTTCTTACATGAAAAGTGCCGTGAGAAGACAGGGAATAGAATCACCCCCGTTAATTTAAACGGTACTTCATTCAAATTAACAAGGTTCATTTACTATCTGCTATTTTGTTTTGATTATGCGTTCCGTTTACCGATGTTAAATTTTTATTTTCGCCATCCCATTTACATTTACTGAATGACGTTAAAACCATTTTTAATTTGAACGATGTTCGAGCCAGCGGTGTTCACATTGAAAGCGGTCAAACTACCAGGTCCATGGTAACTTGAATAAGACTTATGCTTCCAGCAGCAGCAGAAGAACATCTCAAATCGTGATCATCTCACCATTCGTTGCGTATTCGTATTTATAGCATTTTAATTTACCGGTAGTAAAATGACACGTTCCATTAGTTTATTCTATTATTATTATCTGTTTTATTGTTATTGTTTTATTGTTTATTGTTTTATTGTTAATAAACAACAATATTTTAAATATGCGAATATTCAATTTGGAATATTGTGTTGAATGTTCTCTTTGTTTAAGATATTTGAGAAACATGTAACAGAAACATTTGTTTTTAACCATTCGAATGACCATAGTTCATGAAATTTAACATGAACATTATGTTCTTGTACAATGCCATTATAAACCTTTTGAAAACCACCAAATTTTTTTTTAGGTTATGCGTAAGACAAGTCTATGACCAATATATCCGTCTATATGACAGTTTTTAAAATTAGTTTTATTGAAGTCCTCAGGATAATCATTAGACCTCTTATAAGCTCATGAGATATTTGACGTTTGTGGATTTATTGAGCGTTTTATTACGGTTTTGAAGATAACTATAAGTCTTCGAATGAAGCCAATCTCGCAGCATTGAACAAAGCAGCGATAAAACCGTTACAAAACTTAAATAAATCCATGCAGCCTTGAAATTGTTACTTGGGATGTCACTCCACGGTAGTTTGATATGTCACGCTTGTTTCCTTTTTTAAATGCTAGAAATATGATGAATTTTTTCCAACATACTTGAAATATTGCCTGAGCCAAGGATTTATTGTAAATTGCTCTCAAATGCCCACAGAGAGCGGCATGACACTTAGTCAACACAATGGGGGGAATCCCATCAGGCCCTGGGGCAAACGAAGGTTTCAGTTTCCTAATAGCTCTCAAGACATCTTCATCATCAAACTCACGAATGACTGTATGCAGTGCATTTAACGGAACATCCGTTATGGCGCTATCAATTTCATCTTGACTACTCTCACTATCATCGAAAGTACTCGCAAACTGTTTGGCAAACAAATTGCAAATGCCCTCTTTATTAGTGGATGTTTCGTTCTCTAAAAACTTGCTTGACGGTAAGCCAGTTTCCTTCCGTTTCTCGTTGACAAAAGACCAGAAGCGCCTAGGATCTTTTCTAAGGTCACCCTGTTTTCGTACCACATATCGACCATAAAGCACCCGATTATAGTTTTATATTTCGAACTCGCAATGTTGAACATTCTTTTAGTGAATGGGTTCCGATTGCTGGAGAAAATCCTCAAGGTACTTGCACGTTGCCGTTTTAAAAATTGAAGGCGATGATTGGATCAAGGTGGTTTGCGGCGACCGCACAAAATCTGGAAATAGTAGCGTTAACGTAGTAGTGAAGAACTGGACTGCTTCATTTACGTCGTGCGTTAAGTACAGGGGAGACCAGTCAACAGAGAGAAGAGCCTGGTTCAGTTGTTCGAAGTTAGTTCTAGAGAAATCCAGCATTCCATCATCTACGGCCTCAGAGAAGACTGTTCGCGTCGGGCATCGTACCACGGTGATAAATGGATCGATTGGTATGAGAGCTTCAGGTGGTTCAACGAGATTACACATTGTTAAGGCATCTTCGCTGACGAAGACTAGATCCAACGTTCGTAGCAGGCGGTTCTTTGTTACATTCAGTTGTTTCAGGTTCAGTACCGACATTCCATCGTAGAAAGCAATACTGGAAGAAGTGGAATCGGTAGGCTCAGGGTAAGCATAACCCGCGGGTGTGGCACGCCAGCATAAGTCAGGTAAATTAAAATCACCAAACAGAATATGAGCAGTGCGAATGTCACAGGATGAGACGATTGCAGAGATCGCGCTAATATGATTCTCGATATTGCCTCGGTTTCTAGATTGATCAGGAGGAATGTAAACTACACCCAGACGAACTGTTTGTTCGTTGATTTCAATATTCACCCATAGATGTTCCAAGCTAGCATCGATAATGATGGGGCTGCATCGGGAGGAACTGAATGTATTCTTAATAGCTATGAGTACTCCACCCCCACGTAATTTACCGGAGAACTCCGGGTTTCGATCATTACGGTACACGGTATAACTATCTCCAAATAATTGAACAGAATTTATGACCTCACATAGCCAGGTTTCTGTCAGAACGATGACATCGTACTCTTGGTCAGATACAGCAACAAAGAAGTCATCCACCTTCGTTCGCAACCCTCTGACGTTCTGGTAGTAAATGCACATGGAATCGCCCGGGGTTGAAACACTGCACGTTTGGTCATCGGAAGTAGACGGAAGCTAGAAATGTTGAGTTCTATTGAGAACGAGAGCAGCATCTTCCTTTGCTTCGGGTGGACATATACAGGTCTTGTATTTACCTGGACCAGCTGAGTCGTCAAGTTGGTGATTCAAATCCAACGGTGGAGGAGAAATGAGATTGGTGTTAACTGAACCGCACGGTATACAGACAACAAAGTAAGCTCGGCATCGTCGACGGATTAGATCTTTACTGTACGTCACATCCTTCTGTCTGTCGATTTCACGATAGTACAGACCACGAAGAGGTTTGGAAGGTTATGGACAAGAATAGCTTTCCCGGGAAGCTTACAAGGCTGATACAAGCAGCATTGGATTATGTGGAGATTTCGGACGAACACTCCAGTTCTCCCGAGACCCGCCAGGGACTACGAGAAGGTGATGGATGGACTTTCGCGCCTGTTATTCAATATTGTGCAAGAAGGTGACATGTGGAGAATCGTGTGTAACAGCCGAGGTATGATTTTCATAAGGTCCAGTCAATGTATTATGTTTCGCGGATAACGTGGACAGCGCGACAGGACCCGCCTGAGAAGCTATCGTACGAAAGGCGAGATCCAGAAGAAACTGCGGACAAAAAATATTCACACCCACACCAAATGTACCATACGTATAAAATGCTCGTAAGACGGGTAGTCCTCTATGGACGTGAAGCTAGCACCAAGTTCGAGGAGGTCCAGTATTAAAAAGGTGGCAAAAACTGGAAGGATGAGATGGTTAGGGTTTATTGCAAGAATGCCGGACAAAGATGGCAGGTACAAGCCAGTGGGGAGCACAGCAAGTTAGGTAGGCGGGCCAATTTCAAAACTATTTACAAGCTTGGGACGCAATCGAGTATGGAGAGATGTGGCTTCGAAACGTGTAGATACAAGCGAAATAAATAAAATGAAGGGAGAGACCTTCCTGTTAGACAAAGTTAAATTATAATTCAAGCATTATTGGTTCTTACCAAAGCATAAATTGGAAATTATTTCTGAAAAATATTCACGATAAACCTGCTCAACTATAAGACATATTCCTTCCCTGATTCTGGCCACCGGAATGCGCCCATTATGCACAACCGCCGATCAAATTTGTGACCGCATGGTCCCACCAGTATGTCCACAAAAAAAGTAGCTCTTCGTACACGTTCGTTTTCGTTTGCGGTCGATGTCGCCAGTTTCGGGGCAAAACGGGAGTTCCCTCCTCCGGAGATAAGATACTCATTTGTTAATGATATTTGATTGTCCCGCGGTGTCCATCTCAATTAATCATCGAACGTTTCGAAGGTGGCTCCCGCGCGCCCAGCCAACAGCGTCCTCATGAATGGACGACAGACAGCGATGAATGGTGATGGCCTTCGAAGGCTGCCCACGGATTTCGGTGGCCGAACAACGACAGCATATGGATTTTAGCATAAACAGCTAATTTTTCAACGGCTTGCCGGGAGATTCGGTGAGTGTTGGTTTTATTTTTTCAAGTTTTTCAATCTATTCAAATCTATCGGGCTACCGTTTAGTGGGACAAGCTTGTGCGCATCAAGTGGGCGTGAGAATCGTTTTGCCAACGGTGTGCTAAAAACATAATCCAGTGTAGAGATCCATTTGTCAATGTGATGTCGCTGTAATTGAAGCAAGATGAAACTACTAAAATTGTGAAGAACATGTCTCGTTTTTACTGAATGAGGTTGTTGTTCAATTCTTACATACATTGGCGTGTGCAGTCAAGCTCAATTGTGAAGAGTCAGTCAATATTTTTCCAATCAAGTTGAAATCCCAATTTCATATTTTCATATTTGATGCTTAATTTGTTAAATTAAGTGTTTTTTTTTTTCAATTTTCAATAATAAAATATATATATATATATATATATATATATATATATATATATAGGGGGTCCCGTAGCGTAGTTGGCTACACGTTCGCCTTACAAGCGAATGGTCATGGGTTCGATTCCCAGCCCTTCCACCAAACCCTCGTCAGTCGCCGGATCCGCAGCCCATACGGTGGCGTTTGGGGTACGCGCCTTACCGTCACGGCTGCCTGATGACGACTGACACTTTGACACTCTTCTCGGAGGCATTCCTCCAACGTTACCCGGATAAATGGCAACCGAACAATACAACGATCAATGGATACACGACATGGACAAACGGACACAATGGACTCACGACGAGATGGACTGGCACCGACAACAATAATGGTAATGGAAATCTAAAAATAGATGCTGTGTGGATTCTGTACAGCAGAATACCACAGTAGATCTCGGCACAGTAGCGGTTAAGTAACACAGAGTGCCTAACAAATAAATAAAGGAATAAAAAAAATATATATATATACATATATGCGATTCTACTGTAATATTTCACTAGGACAAGTTACTCAAAATTTTGGCATTTGAGAAGGACTCATTATAGAAAAGGGAATTCAAATAAGAGACTGGTTGTCCCTTTCGATACAGAAAAGGGAAGATTAGTTAGCTTCCCCAAACTCTTTGCTCTGTACGCCAATGGAGCCTTGATACAACATGATGCAATCAGAACCAAAAAGCGATAAAATCAAGACAAAACTTCCAATAAATCAACTGGGGCGAGCATCAACGGGGAACAATGACCGTCAGGCTAATAAAAACAATTTGCTCCAGTGTGAGCAAAAACAATCAAATCAAGCCGGTAAGCTCGGGGAGCGAAAGCACATCAAAGGACCACATGTAGCAGCAATTGCATTCTGGCCAGAGTGGAAAATAAATATGTTCCAATCTGACAGTTGAATACGATTTCGCATGTTCTCTTCCCGTCGTCGTCGACCGATGTTGAAGTGCATGATTATCCGTATCTTAGCTTCTTCTGCGCTTACTCAGGGCACCAGATGCATTGAAGTTGTACCACACTCACAACACTGACTGCCTTACCGCATGTCATGGTGCCAATTGATGAGCACTGGAGCAATAACTGGAGCAGAAGCATATCTGCAACAGGGGCCGACTACAGTTAAGTATCATACTACACGAATTATTTTAACACGAGGAGCAAGTTTAAAATCTTATGTATTTTTATCTTTTAATTGGGGAATGTATTTTTGTTTTAAATTAAAAAAAAGCACTTGGGTTCGTTTTAACAGCCAGAAGTGCTTTTACATACCCGTTTTAGATACGTTCTAGGGGACCTGACTGTATATCGAATATCCGTAGCCACCACGTGAGGAACGCTATATCGAACAAATGACACTGCAATAATTTGCTCGAACAGAGAAGCTTTGTAAGATAAAGTTTGAAGTCGGTTTGATGTTTTTTCGTACCAACATGATGCAGTTACAGTGTGAATGCGACAGAATGAGATCGAGAGGATGTACAGAATAAGAATTGTAATTGTAACAAGAATTAGAAATAGAATTGGTCGGATTAGGCACATTATACTAAAATTCATCAACAATGGTAGAGGTGAGCCAGCCCAGGGCTAAAAACCTCTAAAATAAAGACAAAAAAAAAATGAACAATGAAAAGCACATAAAAATGACACAATGATTTAAACGCAAAAAAGTGATATACATCATAAATCGAATAACATGAGCGAGCGTACATTCTTTTTACAAAACTTAGAAGTGACAGTTCTCAATTAAAAACTTACCAGTCATTAGAATGGTAGGTGCTTTCTCATCAGGAAGTCTATCAAAAACAATTCGATGTTTGTAAAAAGTAATCAACCGTCATTTTAAAGTTTAATTTTAGTTTGACTCGGGAAATATAGAGTATTTTATACATAGAGTTGCTCAAAGAGTGAAGCCAAATTTACCTTTTGAACTGTCAAACCGTCTTCCTATCGAGCAAAGTAAACAAATGCTTGTTGGCAAGGCGGAAGTATTGTTATTGCCTGATGATTACTATGGCTCATTAAAACACATGAACTAAAATGTATTAAATTTGTTTTAGAAACAGCGTAAACACATTTCAACACACCCCCTCCCCCAATAAAGCAGTAACAAGAAACTGGCTTTTTTGCAACCTGTAGGTGGCCTGGCTATCGAATTGAAAAGCTTCGGCAGTGAACACATTTGAATGGAGCTATCAGTGATGCCGAAATGATGCAATCAAAAGGGTACGCGACGTTTCAGTTGTCACGCGATTTTGTCGCCATTGGTATAGAAGCATAAATAGACCATTGCTTGCAGCGCCCCAACGATAGAATCGCGGCGACTAGTTCTCGCCGTCGCGGCGATAAAATCGCTTGGATCTGACAATTTTGGCCTGATGAACAGTAAGAAATACATTGTGAGAATGATGAAAATTTTATTAAACCTGTGCGCCACTACGCCACGCCGTCGCCGAAAATTTTTCAAGCCGTCGCTGCCGTTAAAATAAACGGCGCGCCGCTGTATGAAAATTGCCCACGTCGCTGATTATTTTTACCACGCCAATGGCATTTTCCTGTAGGTCTAGATTTATCTCTGTTGTCGGAAATAAATATTTTCAGCCAAGTTTATATGACAATATTCTTATTTACAATTATGCAACATTTATTCTCATGTTCAATAAAGTCTAGCCAACAAAATTGAAAACTGATGAAAACTTTTATTTAAAGCAGCTTTTTCAAAAGTACTTATTCAGCCTAAATTGTTTTGTTGGAACCACTTGTTGTACAACTATGCTCGTCAAACTAAATAATATTTATTCAAACGAAATGCACCTGAATTTAATTCTTCAGAAAATAAAAATTGTCGAGAATCAAGATATCGAAATCCACACGAAATTCATTCAATTCAAATTTAATTCAATTCAAAAAATTTCTTCTGAGTTTGATTAGTTTCTATTAGAGATATTTCTGGAAGTGTCATTGGAAGATGTTTAAGGATATTCTTTAGCTATTTTTAGAGACATCTTGTAGAACTTCTGTAAATCTCTAAAGAAAAAAGGAGAACTACCAGTAATTTCCTCATGATATGTCGGAGGAGTTTTCCAGGAAATTTCCGGAAAGTCTGAGGATTTCTGGGCAGAATTCTTGAAGAAATTATTTAGAAGTTTCCATGGAATTGCCGGAGAGATTCTTGAAAGAATTTGTAAAAAGTTCTTGGAAAAAATTCGTAGATTTCTTAACCAAAGTGGCGGAGAATTATTTTCCAAGAAAATTCATTTGTAAAGACTTTCAGGAGAATCCTTGGAGAATTTTGGATTGAGAATTTCTGAAAGGTTTCCATGGAATGCGCTGAAAATTTTATAGATCTAGATTTCGCAATTTAATTTCCAAAGTTCTTCAAGAATTCCTGGACAATTTTCCGGAAGAGTTCCGAAAGGTTGGTGAAGTGGAATTCCATTTGAATTTGGAAGGATCTCAAGAAATATCTGAATAGCCCTCTTGAATTTCTGTAAGTATGCGAAGTAATTTATGAATGTTTGAAGCTCCAGAGGTTGAGGAGAAATTCTATAGTAATTATATAAAAATTGAGGACTTCTCGTGGATTTCATTAAAATCCTGAAGCATTCTTGAAGGAACTTCCGGTGGAATTCCTGAAGATTTTGAAAGATCTCATGGAAGAATTTGGAGTTATCCGATGAAATTGCAGGGCGGAACACCTTGAGGAACTTCTGGAGAATTCGTGAAGGAACTAGAAAATCCAAACGAACTGTGGAACATCCGGCTGTATTCCTGGAGGAAATAATGGGTCAATTCAAATGGACTCTTGGTGGAACTTCGGAGACTCTATAACAATTTCGGAGAAACTTCTGGAAGAACTTCTGAGGAACTCCTGAATGAACTTTGCAGGAAATTCCAGTGAGTTCTAGAAACTCTCGAAGAACTACCAGAAGCTTCCGGAAGAAATCCTTGAGGTACTTCCGGAGTTGCTGAAGCTTCGGAGAATTCATGAAATACTTCAGAAGAATTCCTAGAGGAACTTTCGGAGAATTCCGGAGGAACTGGAGGAATTGAAGGAACTACCACAGGAATTCCGGAACTTCGGAGGAATTCCGAGGAACTTCGGAGAATTCGAGGAACTTCCGGAGAATTCCGGAAGACTTCGGAGAATTCAGAACTTCGGAGGAATTCCGGAGGAACTTCGGAGGAATTCGGAGAACTTCGGAGAACTTCGGAGGAACTTCGGAGGAATTCCGGAGAGAACTTCGAGGAATTCGGAGGAACTTCGGAGGAATTCGGAGGAACTTCGGAAAATTCCGGAGGAACTGGAGAATTCCGAGGAACTCGGAGAATTCCGGAGGAACTTCGGAGGAATTCCAGGAGAATTCCGGAGGAACTTCGGAGGAATTCGGAGAACGAATTCGGAGGAACTTCGGAGAATTCGGAGGAACTTCGGAGGAATTCGAACTTCGGAGAGAATTCCGGAGGAACTTCCGGAGAATTCGGAAGGAACTTCGAGGAATTCCAGAACTTCGAGAATTCCGGAGAACTTCGGAGAATTCGGAGGAACTTCCGGAGGAATTCCGAGGAATTCCGGAGGAACTCGGAGATTCCGAGAAACTTCGGAGATTCCGGAGAGAACTTCGGAGGATTCGGAGGAACTTCGGAGGATTCGGAGGAACTTCCGGAGGAATTCCGAGAACTTCGAGGATGAGGAACTTCGGAGGAATTCCTGGAGAATTCGGAGGAACTTCGGAGGAATTCCGGAGAACTTCGGAGGAATTCCGGAGGAACTTCGGAGGAATTCGGAGAACTTCGAGGAATTCGGAGGAACTGGAGAATTCCGGAGGAACTTCGGAGAATTCCGGAGAACTTCGGAGAATTCCCGGAGGAACTTCGGAGGAATTCGAGGAACTTCCGGAGAATTGGAGGAACTTCGGAGGAATCCGGAGGAACTTCAGGAGAATTCGGAGGAACTTCGGAGGAATTCCCGGAGGAACTTCGGAGAATTCCGGAGAACTTCCGGAGGAATTCCGAGAACCGGAGAATTCCGGAGGAACTCGGGAGAATTCGGAGGAACCGGAGGAATTCCGGAGGAACTGGAGGAATTCCCGGAGAGATTCGAGGAATTCGAGGAACTTCCGGAGTTCCTCAATTCACTCGGAATTCTCATCTCCGGATTCTCGAATTTCGGAAGTTCCTCAGGAATTCTCCGAAGTTCCTCCGAAATTCCCATCATCATATTCAAATCATTTTATTTATATAGTTTAAATAAAACATTACATTTTCACTGTACAAAAAATATTTTTTATAAAAATTTAAAAATTTAAATAATTTCCTAATATTTCAATATATACTCAAATATAAGCTATTTAAATAATAAAATTTTAATAAATTATTATTAATACTAAAATAATTACTCATAATATATAACTTAATAAATAAATTTTAAATTATTATTTTGAAACTCTTGAATATACAAAGAATAACTTTTAATTGATTATAAATTATTTGACCCAAAATATTCTCTTCACCTTGATCAAATCTTTGGAAAGAAATTTTCCAAATTAGACCATCCAGAAACCACGTGGTCATATTTTGAAGATTTTCAACCCCCTCCCCATTGGTCTATCGTAGTTCATTTGGCAGACCCCTTCCCCCTTTGACCACGTGGTTTTTTCAAGTACAAAATTAAAAAAACCATACAACTAAAACATATGGTTAATCAGATCAATTTTGAAGATGGACAATTTCAACTGATTCAAAATCAAACTAAAACCACATGGAAAATAAATTTTCATTATTTCGAAGATTTTATGATGTTATCATGTTGTAATGTGTATCAGGTATGAGGTTATCTAGAACTCGTATACCTTCGATGCATCAGGAGGATACAAAAATGCGGACTCGAGATATGTTATAAAAATTTCGAGAAAAATTTGTAATGGTTTAGAATTTTCCAAAATATTCCTATATTTTTAATTTCTTTATTGGTGATTTTTAAATACATAATTGCAATTTTTGCTTTACAAGTGCTAATTTATTATTGTTTTGGAAAATTTTCAACTGTTTGTGAAATTTTGCATTATTTGCAGAATTCATATTTATTTAATACTTATACCCTGATTTCTTTATTGGCAATTTCCAATTCTATTATGGAAAATTTCTATTTTTCTCTAATAAATAATCTAGAGCCCATCTCTCAAAATTTCTAATTCTTCATTGAAATTTTATTTTGATATTGACTCGTGGAATCAATGATGCCATACTAAACATATTTTCTCGTCACTCTGATGTCTTTCGAAAATTTCCAGGAACTTCTATTCCATATCTCGAATATGCTTTCAGTCAATGGTCCTTTCTTAAGCGACTCATAGAGGAATGAATGTATTATAGATCAATTATCATTTGGAGTTCGGATCATTTGATTTATCCATAACCAAATTATGAAGATATAATATCCCATTAGGTCCATTGGGTTGATATGACAATTTTATTTGTACAAGCTACTACAGACTTTCTAGTTAAAAAATTATGTTGAGCTTTTTGAATGTCTTTACTTGTCATAAAGAGTTTGTACCTTCCCATTTAATTCCACCACTTGATTGTGCACCGGGAATGCATGCAGCAATACGTAACTTCT
>NW_026943535.1:222001-271767 GCF_024139115.2 Armigeres subalbatus | reverse complement strand
AGTTACGTATTGCTCAACTTGTTGCGAGTAAGTGAATAATGCTAATATCAAAGTGATGTCTCTACATTTTGTCACAACACACATACAAGCAGACATACTCAATTCGTCAATGAGTCGACAGTAATAATATAACCGGGTCTCCGGCTACTATCAAAGTTTGATTTTTGGAGTGATCCTATAGCCTTTACGTGTATACTTTAGTCACAAGTTAAAATATGTACCCATTTGGTACCTATGTTAAGTCAAAATTGAAATACCCGGTAGTGAGGCTCAGTTGCGTCCGATTGCCACGAAATTTTCAGGGAAGAAGGCTCATCATGTCTATTTTATGTACTGACGCTTGATTTATTATGGCACCAATCCGTCCGGATTTATTTATGTGGGTTGGGGTTAGGTTGCAGTCAAAACGAGGTCATTTTTTTAAACCATGATAAATGAACAGCAATGTGCAGAATGTGAGCAGACGTGAGTCAATCATCACGCGACCACATCATACAGAGTTAGTTTTATCTGAATTGGATCACCTAGGACATGTGGTTCAGATGTTCCGGGAACCTGGTTCCTGGGTAGTGTGGACACTTTCAAATGGTTCTAAACACTGGGTCTTGCGACATACTCACACCCATGAATTTTGAAAGACAATTCACATAGATGAGTTTTTGAGGAGTTTGAAAATTGAGCTACATCCGGGAAGTGTATCCCAGGAACCTGGTTCCCTCAGAAGTGAGAAATTTCCTTTGATTAGCACTGAAACCCATCTTGCACATATCAAACTCCATGATTTTGAAGAAACACAGATTCAATGATTGAGTTTTGAGAGGTAGTTGGTACATTGGCCCGCCAAGGATTCCTAAGCCTGGTACCTCAAGGAAGTGGACAAATTTGATTAGCATCGTTAAACCCATCTTGCGATTATATCAACCCATGATTTTAGACAGCTCAATTGGAGTTTTGAAGATTTTGGACACATTGACGCCACATCCGAAGTGATCTTCAGAGAAACAGGTTCCTCAAGGAAGGGACAAATAGATTAGCACCGAAACTCGCGACATTTCAAACAGACAAACCGTTCGAAAACGTTCAGAGAACCCTGAATCCAAATCCGAAGTCAAAGACCTGATTCGCTTGAATTGAAGTAGGCAAACTAACACCATAGCGCCATATCCTAATTTGCGACGTATCGAACTCCATGACTTTTGAAAAGACAGGTCATAAATAGATTAATTTGAACCTTTGACCATATCGGCCATAGGAGTGTTCCCTCGCAGCCTGGTTCTCTCAAGGAATTGGAGGATTCTTAGTTAATACGAAACCTATTTTGCGATACATCAAGAATTCATTATTTAGACGACAAACCCAGCAGTGAAGCGGCTATTGAGAGTTTTTGAACTCATTTCCACGTTCGAAAAAACGTTTCCTGGAGCACTAATTCATCATATCTTCTTCTTCTTCTTGGCTCTACACTCCAACTGGAACTTGGTCTGGCTTTTCAACTTAGTGTTCTATTAACATTTACGCAGATATTAATTAAAGCTTCTACTGCCCAGTATGTTTATGTATATTGAGGTAATTCTCCTTAGAAAGCGGGCCACTATTTGCACGAGGTTCTAAAAATGCCTAAATTTATATTCTTTCGAATGCTTTGTGATGTATATTGGATCCGAGGATTAAATTCTTGAAAGATGAACCCTCGTTAGATTATTCACGAAATCATTTTAAGAACCGCCTCGTTTTTGTCAATTGAAACTACCAAAACATCATAACTCCAAATTTCTCAACCACGTATGAGATCAGCATATCGTGAAAAGAGGAAGAGTGTATTCTCAATTTGCAATGAAAAATAGAAGCATTAAGTTATTGAATTTGCACGCCATCTGATGTTCTTTGAAAAATATTTTACGCTGGGTTTGTAACTCACCTATTTTGAATATTATACATCGATGAAAGCTTAGCTAAGCAGGTATATTCCGTTTTATCAACACGGTCCAGTGTGAGGGACAAGGACAAAATCGGAACACCATTTTCGACGATTTTTAAGCTAAAATTCTAAGTAAAAGCATGCATTATTGCTGAAAGTGTGAGATTTTTAGGTTCTAACATTTTAAAATGCTAAAGACTGTCCATAAGCCACGTAAACTGCTAGTGCGTGGAAAGGTTTAGTGAAAAGACAAGAGAAATATATATTTATCATCAATGGTGACTGGTTGAGTTCACGCAAGGGAGGATGTAAGGAAATCGTCCATAAATGATCTTACGGAAAATTAGCTTGTCAATCCCTCACTCATTCATTGTCACTATTTGTAGTGAAATTTCATATAAATTGATATCAGTAGTACATGCTTTGAAACCCTCCTTCCTCTCCTCCGCGTGACGTCAATCTAAGAAGCGTTCCCTAAGATAAGGTGGCAGTCGCTTGATAACATAACAATAAGTTTGCATAAATGTTGTTGACCCTTAAACCGCTTCTTTCAGGACGGATAGGTATATGCCCAGCGTTTGAGATTAGGCAGAAAAACTACTGAAGAGAGCTTAGGTCCCCAGTTCTTCAGCAAAAATGCTTTACCAGAATGTCGGTACCGGGAAAATATTCGAAGTCAAGTTTGACCTGAAGACCTAGATATCAAAACCTGGAAAGAATTTTGCTTCGACAGTTTGTGATGAATCTGAAATATTTGGATCCTATAACACATAGTTTAATAAATTTGAACACTCAATCAAGTTTTAGTATCTTGATCGTTGAACAGCGATAGTTTTTCTATAAGAGATGTCAAGGTTTCCAAAACGTTTTCGAATTGCAACCCACGGTATCTACCAACACAACCAAGCATGGCAAGTCATACATCACGTCATATACCCAATCTGCGTCCATAGGCACATGCGCATAATTTAAACCAGTTTTCTCTGATGGTCAAGGTAGTTCCAAACGTTCCAAGTAATTCCGTGCCGGACAAATCTAGGACAATAACTCGTAAATGGTCCTCCAACATCATATGTACCTTAACATAGTTTAATAACATGTGCGCACCATCAAACTAATTTCTTGAATTTGGATATTCAAGGTACTCCAAAACATTCATCGAGTTCAGCTTCCGGTATCTACCAGTTAATCAATCAAAGTTTTGCAATGTCTTTGGAATATCAGGCGATAATGTAAACACAATTTTCTGGAATACGGGTGTCATGGTTAGATCCGGTCGGTCAGAATATTTTCCGTTTGGAAAGCTTGTTCTAGATTCCCTGGGCATTAGCGTTCCCTTTGTACTTAGCTCAAGATACATACTCAAGTAATGGTCATAAAGTTATTTCAAGAAATTACTCAAACGCTGATTGTTCTTGAAAGCAAAGATTCAAACGACGATTTGACGAATCTGATAGTCCTCTCCACGCAAACCAACACCACCAATAGGTAGGTGAGGTCCTCTACTTTGAATCTTTGTTTGCAAAGCGATAGGCCGTTTTGAAAAATTTTTATCTTGAATTCAATAAAGGAAATGTTAATAAGAATCTAAGATTGAAAAAGCCGGTGAAGTTCATTTGGAATGTAGAGCCATAGCAAAGAAGAAGAAGAAAAGATGTTCAGAGTTCAAAATTATCTTGGACATAAGATCAAGATATCTATTAGATGCAGAATAACTAAGAGGTGTTTGTGTCGAGCAATTTAGCTGCGGACTTTTTGTTGAGGCGTATAACGACTCTGACGATTATAAAACAATACGATCGGTCGAATATTTTAGCTGGCAATCCATAAAGGCCTGCAATGGTTCTAGCTAGTGATGATTGAAGTCATATAAGCTAAATGGTTTCACTAAGATGTCAGTATCTAACATCATTTATAAGTTGGATCATTGGATAGGTCAAAGCCGTTTTGACGTAGGACTTACGTCTCTTCTTTACTATACTGGTGTCATTTAGATTTTTGGAAATCGAGCGTTACGCTGGAAGGGAAGATTTGAAGTCTACTAGCGCCTTTATCTTTCGATGGATTTTTAAGATTTATATATCAATCGACTCGGACCTTCCACCATTTGCCTATTTCATTGAAACTTAATATTATTAACGTTAAGCTGTGAAAATTCAATTCTTGTCAAAGCCAGTAAGAAATTTCATATGTAACCAATCCGTGTATTCCCTAACACGGACACTCAGAATGCGGTATGTGACGGTCCTTCGGGTTTAACGAAAGATTTTCTTTGTGTATAAAGAAGCAGTGCCTGCCGTGTGCGAATCATTACAATATGTGACAGCAGCGCGTACTGACGTGCTTTTGCTCGCATTTTCGTTTCGTTCGTTCGTTCGTTCGTTTGCTATTTATCTACAGCGACAGCATGCAGTCGCGGTAGAACTGCCGGTGGATCCGAATATGCATGAGTGGGCGCATTTTTTTGTCATTCTGTGTAATGATGGTCGGATGCAGTGGTGTCGGTTGCGATGGATGCAATCGCCATCGCATCGCTCGGAGCTCATGGCTGAGGCCGATGATGGCTGAGGCAGCGAGGGCAGCAGTGGTGTATAGGAAGAAGAAAGTTAGAGATTTGGTCTGCATTCCGAAAAGTGGACACTGATGAAAATAAAAAAAATGGATTAAAATAATTACTTTCATTTATTTGCAGAAGGCATTAGCAATTAAAGATGCACAAACCAGCAATGGTGTTAATATCTATTTTAGATAAGAAAATTTCGCTGCATTATAGTAAATCTTTTAAAAGTCCGCAAAAATAATTTTGAAGAATATTTAAATAAACATTATCTTATTCTTTTGTTTTCATTTTCGAGAAATTGATTATTAAATTTGACGTAGACTCGGAGTTTGGAATCAAAACATTTAATAATTTTTCGTTGATGTATTAGCAGTACCTCCTCCATTTTAGTAGAGCTACTGCTCCTTGACTTATTTCTTATTGTTGTAATTTTTTCAGCAGTAAGCACAATAGTTAGCAAAAAGAAGCAACGAAAGTGGTGTCTGTATTTCTTTGTTGGGAAAACGGGATGTTCCCCAAAATAGCTCATTTTGCCCTAAGTTTGAAAATTTTATAAATAGAATTTTTAACTTCCAATACTATCATCAATAAATATATGATGCCCACATTTGCTTGAGTAAATAAGGACTCAATGTTAGAAAAAAGCAATTCTAATTATGTATTTAATTACTGATTTTATTTCCAGAAGTTTGAATAAACAAATTGCTAATAATTCTACACAGCATGGAAGTTGTCGTTTTCAATATCAATATCAATATCAATACTATAATCAAACTCCATAGATCAAAAGTTAGAAGTTAAATGTAAATACGCTACGTTTATACAAGTCCTACAATCTATTCGCGGTTATGTTGAAGACATTACCCATTGCTCGTTTGAAAATCGGTAGTCAAATGATCTGAAATGCATGACGTTTTGAAGAGTAATATGATATGATAATATGTAATAAAGTCGGAATTGAGATGTGGAACGAAATTCTTGGAAAATTGTTCGAAAAGACTATAAAGTAACCGTGAAAATATTTTGTATGCATCATTTGTTCCAACGATTCGATATCGAGTCTTAGAACATCAACTCACGGAAGTCCACTGTAACGTAAAGAATTAAGTGATATTCTACCAGCTCGATGGGACTGCTGGAATGTTGTGAAGCGTACTTGGATATATCATTTAGGACTTGGTTGAACGGGTAGATTACATGTTCGGAACTCCAGGACATTTTAGATAACAGAGAATACTTGTAGAAGTTGTAAAAGTGTGACCATTCTAACGGCTCGACGGATCTGTGGGATGTTTAGCGATACACAGGTACATCTTTCAGGACTTGGTTGAGCAACTAGATCACATGTTCTGAACTCAAGGACGTTTTGAACAACCGAAAAGACCTGTAACCGCTTGTAAAAATAATGAGTGAAATACTATCGGCTAAATGGATCTGCTGGGATATTCAACGATGCATGGATACCCGAGTAGACGAAAATAGCTCAATAATATCAAATCTTGATAAGATAGCAAAATGAGATATGGACATGATTGATATAAGAGATAAAAGATCAGACGAAAATATCTAAATTTGCCCTAAAACATCATGAGGAGATCAACTACTATTTGTAAAAGTAATCAATATCATGCTATTGGTTTGTTCTTATCAAAACATATTTCGATATTGAAATGATATTTCGGTGCAAATTTCTTGATATTGTTGGCTGTTCTTTTCTCTTATATCAATCAAGTCCATATCATGTTTTGTTATTCTGTTCATGCCTTCTGCCGGGTAAGATTGTCCGGGCTTGGTTGATCGGGTAGATCAATACTACTGATTTGAATTTGGCAAGGATGTTTTGAGAAACTAAAGGCCTATAAAACATTTTTGACAAATTGGCAACCACGCCTTTTCTCGGAAGGCTAACTGGAGACAGATCCATCCATCCAAATTTATGTTTGCCTGAAACCCATTTTACGAAATAATAAATTGCATAACATGAAAAAACAAAGTCAAAACAGTCGATGTGGTCAATGTATCTGAAGCTCTCAAAATTCATCTTGTTTGACTTTCAAAATCATAAAGTTTGATTCGTAGCAAGATAGATTTCTGAGCTAATCAAAATGTGCACTTTCCCATGAACACTTTCGGACGTGGCCAACATGTCCAAAAATTATCAAAAATTTATCTATAGAGCTTGTTTTTCAAAATCATGAACCAAGAAAATTATCTAGCTGTACAGTGAAAACTGTATGCAGTAAAACCTCCTTGAGTCGATATTGAAGGGACCGTCGACTCATGGATATATCGAGATGTGGAATAGAAAATCCTTGAGTAGCTATTTGAAAGGACCATCACAGTAACCCAGAAAGTATTTTTATTATTGAATAATAATATTGAATAATTCTCAAAACTCATCTATTGTGCCTGTCCTTCAAAATCATGGAGTTTGATATGTCGCAAGTTACTCGAAATTTGTCCGGTTCCCTGTGGAAACCAGGTTCCCGAGAACACTTCCGGCCGTGACCAATGTGTGTAAAACGTCTGAAATGCTCATCTAGTGAGCTTATCTTTCAAAATCGAGTTTGACTGTCGCAAGATGGTTTTGGAGCAAATCGAAACTTGTCTACTGCCCTGAGGCAACCAGGTCCCTGTGATCACTACCGCAACGCGGCCACTACCGCACGCGGCCAACTAAATACCACAAAAAAACTTCGTATTAATACTAAATATGAACGGGGCTACTCGTTTGGCATAAGTCCATTTGGTATAAGTGCGTTTGGAATTATGCGCATTGCATAAAAACCATTGACATAACGACCGTTTGACAAGAAAAATAGTCAGTAATGATTTTAGAGACATTTAGCATAACGACCATTTGGTATAATGACATTGGCATACAAATTGAAAAATTCATAAAACTCTAGGCAAAAGCTAATACTGGGTAAATTTAAATTTAATTTTTTAAATGAAGAAATGATTTGCTAATTGCCTCCAGAAAAATGTAATTTTAGAAAAAAACTGTCCAAATGCTTAATTTGAATGGAAGAATGATCTACTCATTTCTTCCAACCAAATGCGATGCATGCTTTCTCGTTATAAGAGCAATCGTGAGCTTTGAAGGTGGAATCATCAGGTCATTTATCTTATTCGGTTCGTATGGTGAAAGAAATCATATACATTTCGACTTTTGCGATCTTCTAGTCTTCTGCCTTCTTTCGGAAGAAAGCGTACTAGAAGCGGTCATTTACTCTTTTGCCTTTTCAGGCAAATGCATGCTTTAAAGAAGTCATCTACTCTTGCCTTTTTAGGGCAAATGCATACTTTTAAAGAAGGTTATCTACCTTTTGCATTATCCGGCAAATGCGTACCCTTAAAAAAATGAGTCATTTAGTCTTTTGCCTTTTCCGGGCAATGCATACTTTTGAAGAAGTATTATCTACTCGTTTGCCTTTTTTCGGGCAAACGCATACTTTAAGAAGAGTCATCTACTCTTGCATTATCTCGGCAAATGCGTACTAAAATTAGGCATTTATTTTTTAACTTTTCCGCAAAATGCATACCTTTTGAAGAAGTAGTTATCTACTCGTTTGACTTTCTGGGCAAACGCATACTTAAAGAAGGTGTCATCTACTTCTAAGAATGGAAATCATATATTCTTTACGACCATTGCATTTGATACTTTTCAACGAATATTCCAAATGTTCATTATTACCAAAATGAGCTACAATTTAAATAATGTCAAACGCCCTTTACATTTAATATGCTAAATGGCATTATAACAAGCATTATGCCATATCTTCTCCAATATAACACGAATATATATGAAATAGTATAAGCTCCTTTATATATATGTGTTAATCAAACAAATGCAAATGGGCTCCATTTCAGCAAATGATGTGCTTAAAGAGGCCTTATATGTCGTTTTGCCTTATTCAGGAAATGCGTGCTCAATATAAGTATTTTTGAATAGAAGTATAGTATCTGGCTTTTCTAAGTTAAAGATGACAGCGGAAACATATGTTTTTAGACTGATATCTTTTCTGAGAACGAGGTCATTCTGGTTTTGTTTCAGGGTCATTCTAGATTTCGTTTTCGGGAAATAGTACATTCAGGAATATCATTCTGAGAATTGGTCGTTCTGGGAAATGGAATTCGGAAATACCATCTGGGGAACTGATTCTGGATTGGTATTCTGGGCGTGACCTACAACCGTCCTGGTGATCCAATTGTATCAAAGTGACTTCTGATGCGGTCAATGATGATTGACCACGTTGTCATCAACATTCTGAGCACTTTCGTTCATTTATCAATGGTTTAAAAAATGAGCCTGTTTTAACTGCACCTGACCAGGACCCCCTAAATAAATCGACCGGATTGGCACCATGAGTCAAATCAATCATGTACCAAAAAAGACATGATAAAATTTCATGGCAATCGGACGATAAATAAGCCAACACCGGTTATTTCAATTTTGATTTCTAGGTCACACGAAACGGGTTAAGAAATCAAGATAAAACTTGTATAGAAAACATGATTGCGGCTCGTAACGTTTCATCAAACGAAGACTTTCAAATGAACAAATCATTGAAAAAATTATTCATACTTAGCATCCACAAACAAGTTTGACGGTTCGTGACATGGTAGAAGAAAACCGTGTTCGAGAGCAACCTGTTTGCGTTACGTTTACTCATATGAGTGCATGGGGAGGTTCCTTCATCAGTGGAAAAATTTAGAGAAAAAGTAGAACCTTGGAAACTTGACATGGCATGATATAGAAAATGAAATTAAAATGTCTCTAGAACGTTATAGAATTTTTTTGCCAAACAATTTTAGTTTGTGGGTTAGAAATTCAACAATCTTAAGCATTAACTGCTTATTCAAAATAAATTCGAGATATCATGTTCATTTTTGTGGTTCCAAGATTTTTTGAAACGTCTTAATTTTTGTTTATAACAAAAATAAACTTCATTCTATACCCACCGTATGAAATTTCAATGATTCTACTTTTTCTTTCGATGACAGCTGGTGGTCTTCTCTCCCCTATTGCGTGGAAAGAGAGAAGTCAGTTTCACGTGACATTAATGGGCGACCCAATGAGTCCTACACACATCAAACATTCGTGATTACCCACCACTCCGTAACGTTTTGTATGTTAAACCATTTTTGTAGTATGGACAGTTCTCAAATGACACATACCGTAATACATCCTAATTTGTTAAGCTATACATGTACAAGCCCTAATTTACTTAAAAGAAACTTTTCTAAATTTCTAAGCATTGTGATACTGTATCAATAAACCGAAAGCTTTCTATCCTTATTTCAGAAGCACATTCAATTCGCGTAACGTTACACCATATTTTGTATCCTAGTGTAACTTCAAGAAAAATATTCCGATTTGGATATTATAATGAAAAGCTCTTGACGAGTACTAGAGAATCGAAATATTATTTTCTAATATTTTACTTTTGTATAGCATCAATTATACCACTATTTTTGTAACGACATCATTTCAATGTTACTGTTTTAAAGTACAAATATTTATGAAACTAAAATTTTTGAAGCTAATCAATATACACAAAAGGTCATTAAAATACTGGTGCAATTACATTATTCACTAAACATTTGCACTCAAACAGGTACGATGGAGCCATTTGTAAAAAAATGATTAGGAGTCTTTTTTCATACTAAAGTCTGCTACTCTGCCGTAATCTGGAAAGTGACAATGGCCATTTTAAAACATGCATGTTTTCCATTTTTCTGTTAAAAGAGCGCGATAGTGGTACTCGGTAACACCATGTTTGGGAAAATGGCGTATACGTCACTTTTCAGATTACGCGACTGCTTTGATTGGCTATTAAACATGCTCCCAAAACATTTTTCAGTGGATAAAATGTTTTCTGTAATTCAATATGTGTTTTCGATGTCTTAGATATTGGATCCTAATTTTTGATTTGAAATGTTGGTCCCTTGGTGTAGAAGTGCGTGGATGTGTCTTGTATGCATTGATTTTGGGGGTCGGTCGAGATGGTCGAGACTCCTCCCCTCATTTGGAAAAGGGGGCTACACAAAATGAACACAATTCATTACTCATTCGAAAATTATTAAAAGCGAATGGAACCAAATTTGGCATGGAGGTTTTGGAAGGAAAAATATGTTTCTGTGGTGGTTCAAACCCTCACCCTTCTAGAAAGGGGCTCCCCAAATGAAGCCACATTTTGCATAACTCGGGAACTAATCAGAATAAATTAACAACCTTTGCGTGTGTGTTACGAGTGTAAGATCTACCACGGTCACATTGTCAGCTACAGGCAAATCTGACCCAACGAATACCTTCCCAATATCCAACCCATGGTACCATGAGGGTGTCGCTGAGTCGTAGGCCTCTCGTTAAGTAAGTATTACATCAACACTTTCTTCCCCTCCCAATTATTCGGTGAAGATGGGCGTAGGAGTAGTAATCCTCATGCTTTTGTGATTTTTTCCTAGATTGAAATCAAGGACACCACCTATCTTGATTTCTGATAGCAACTGCAAAAGGATTTCAAAAGAAAAACATGAGTATCACAGTATCCAACTACGAAGTATGCTATGCTATGCTAACTAATCGGAGAATAGATTAATTTAGGCGAAACAAAGTTCGTCGGGTCTGCTAGGTAACTGTCCATTTGGACCCCTAGAGGAAGTGCATTCAGTATATGCTTATATATTGAAATACAGGTTCGATATGGGCAGAAATGACACATTTCAAAGATAAAAGTCTTAGTTATGAAATAGAAATTTGAAATGAGTTATATTGATAAATCAGTAAAATTTTCCATTTCTGATTTACCCTGGTCGAATTGAGCCGAAGCCAAGTCTCATCTTTCACTGGCTTACTGCATCATGAGAAGATTCCTGCGTTTCAAATTCACAATTTCGAACAAAACTTATGTGTACGTTCTAGATTTTCAGTGATGTTACTTTTAAGCGTAACGCATTGTAACGCTTGCCTTCTTGAACAAACTAATTTCCTCGAAATTTCATCTAAATATCGCTTTTCGCTCGGAAACCAGTGAAACATGCTGAACAATATTAATTTCCTGAAGGCAAGGGGAATTAGCAGCGAGCATTGTTTTAGTTCAGAAATCAGAAAAATGTAACCAGGAGGAGGAGGGTCCAAATCAAGTTGGTTACCTTAGTTGCAAATAACTCTGACTGGATAGCTCAGGTTTCGTCACCTTCAATTATATCATTACAGAATAGAGCTACTTAGTAATGTAAGCCAAATCAGAGTCCTTGATCAACTTGATGAAACATTTCGACGAATATTTCAAAAATTTTCCATACGAATTGAAGCGTCCGAAGTTTTAATATGTCCGAAATTTCATTGTCCACTTTAGTTAACGTCTGGCGGACGTATCTTGTATACTCCGATTCCTTTTACTGGGGATGCGTTCAAAAAGTTCTGATTCAAAATTTGAAAATCCGTGTAAAAAAGTTTTATGAATCATGCAAAATGGAGCAACTTTCCAAATTTTGATTGGGATTTTTGACGACCGTGCAAAACAATCCGTGTAAAAACAGAATCGAGTTGTATAACCCTTAGATTTTCCATACTGAGATAATAGCCTTTGAGTTTCAAATCGCTTCTTCCATATCCATAGAAACTTTAAAAATCTAATAAATAGAAACATCATCGTATCTTATTGAAATTTTGCTGAGTTGTTCAATCATCATTCGGTCGTATTACCGTGAAGCGATTTAGTTGATTTAAACATTGTTTAGACTTTGTGCAATCAGGTCATGTAAGTTCTTTTCAATATAGGACGCATGATTTGTATTTTTTCACTTATGTGCATATTAGAAATAAACCCTATTCATTGATTAACTCATAAGTGACGAAAAGTCAAATGGGACTGTTATGCGAGTATTGGCAGGATAGGCGTAAATAATACGGCACAAAAAGACGAAAGGCATCTGTTTCGATTCTACTCAAAATTAAGCACTTCACGAAAAAATATTTGGTAGGCGTAGTAGCGGACACCTCCTTACATAACGGTACTAAATATTTTCATGAAATTCTAATTTGAGAAACCCAGTTGATGTCTTTCACCATACAATTTCGGCGCTAACTCATGTGGCTATTTGCATATACGATAGCGCCTGGATGTGGATGCGGTGAGTAGAAAATCAGCCACTGCCAGTAATTCATTCTGAGATCTATTTTTAAGTGTGATACTAAATATTTATGTAAACATCTGTTAAATATACATTCTATATCAATCTAAGAAGTATTTGGGTATAATTATAATTATTCCTTTCTTCTAATTTTTAGCTGAGCGTGCGTTGGATACCATGTAATTTTGATTTGATCAAAGGACGTCCAATTCGTATCATGTGGTCACAACTGATCCATCCCTTCGTAAGTCTGGAGTTGGCAATGTTTTATAAAGAACTTGGATAAGAATATCGACAACAAAGCTATATACGACACTTTTCGGCTTTTGGCAATATCCTTAGCTGTAAGTTGCCCAAGATGAAAAGGGAAATTCAAAAGGCTATGGTTTTGTACATTTCGAAACCGAGGAATCTGCTAACATCCATCGAAAAGGTGAACGGTATGTTGCTCAATGCCAAAAAGGTATACGTTGGTCGATTCATTCCACGCAAGGAGCGTGAAGGAGCTGGGAGGAAAGCTAAGTTATTCACTAACGTGTATGTGAAAAATTTTGGCGATGAGTTGAATGACGAAACTCTCAAAAGAAATGTTGAGAAGTACGGAACCATTACTAGCCATCGTGTCATGATTAAAGACGGTAAGAGTCGAGGATTCGGGTTGTTGCGTTTGAAAATCCTGAATCTGCGATATCTCTGTTCCAGGAACTGAATCGAAGAACTTGGTGATGAAAAGGCTCTATATGTAGGTCGTGCAGAGAAGGAATGAACGTCAAATGGAGCTTAAACGCGCTTTGAACAATTGAAAATGGAACGTTCACTCGTTCCAAGGTGTCAATCTTTACGTCAAGAATTGGATGATTCAATTGACGACGAGCGTTACAAAGAGTTTTCTCCATTTGGCACTATACCATCTGCTAAGGTTATGTTGGAAGAGGGCCGTTCAAAAGTTGGATTGTTTGCTTTTCTGCTGCCGAGGAAGCTACCAAGGCTGTTACCGAGATGAACGGACGTGATCGCCTGAAGGCAAACCGTTGTATGTTGCACTTGCGCAAGGAAGATCGTAAGGCTCACTTGGCCTCGCAGTATATGCAACGAATGGCCAATATGCGCGCAGCATATGGAAATCTTTCAACCTGGTGGTAATGGCGGGTATGTACCAACCTCTCACAGCCACAACGATTCTTTTCGAAACAAGTTAGCCAAATTCACCTCAGGATGGTTCCGTGCAAAATGCTAATCAGAATGCTGTTGCTGCCATGCTGCAGGTGGAGCCTATCCTGCTCAGGCAGCAGCTACCGCAGGTAATCAGTACCGCCAGGCAACTAACGTTCGCGCTAATCAACAGCAAGCTCCGAATGCCCAAGCAGCTCAAGCTGCCTCGCCAGCTATGCGCAACTCTGCTCGTCCAATCACTGGACAACAGGCTGGAGGTAATATGCAAGCACGCCCTGTAGCACCTCAAATGGCAGCCAATCAAGCTCGGTCAAACTACAAGTACACACAGAATATGCGTAATCCACCTACTCAGGCTGTGCAATGGCAGCTCAGCCAGTTTTCCAACAAGCTGTCCTTGTAAAAGGTAATACAAATTGCCTATTGTACAAGAAATAAGTATAATTATGTTTTTAATTCTTTTTCAGGACAAGAGCCTCTCACTGCATCTAGCTGGCTCAGCTCAACCTGCTGAACAAAAGCAGATGCTTGGTGACGTCTGTTCCCTTAATCGAGCCAATGTATCCCTCGATTGCTGGTAAACATCACTGGAATGTTGTTGAGATCGACAACTCCGGAGTTGGTTCACATGTTGGAACATAGCGAATCGCTTAAGGCCAAGGTTGATGAAGCCGTTGCTGTACTGCACGCTCATCAACAGAAAACTCAACACAGTAAACGTACACGGATTTATCGTTTTGTCATCACATGTAATCATTCAACGTAAGCAAAGCATGTGCATTCATATTGCATTAAATATTCTTACATATAATAAGCTTCCGGTAAGAATCAATTTTATTTTCCGACTTCAAGAAAATGGTCAAAAAGATGGTAGGAAATGGAAGCAAAATTATCTAATCTTCGATTGACAGATTGACAAAGAAAATGTGTTTCGCTGAAATGATACTTCCTTTCAGTATATTCAATTTGTTGAACCAATTCTGTATCTGAGGAGGCTAAACATGAGCTTCTATAAATATCGCAAATCCACTTTATTAAATGGATACTTCAATAAATATTCTTTTCGCACTATAAATCTGCGTATTATCTACATTACCAAAGCTGAGCAAGTTAGCCGAACTTGAGCTAAGTTATTATGTCCATTATTCATATTTTCTTTTTCGATTTTGGAACAAAACATTCAAGTGAAATATACAAATATAAAAGTTAAAAAATAAAAAATAGAAAATATATAAAATAATAAAAGAAACGAAATATAAAATAATAAAATAAACAAAAACAAAAAAATAAAATCATTGTTTGCCTCAGCAGTGCATTCAGCGTATAAGTTTTGCAGATATCGTAAAAATACTTCGCAATTGCACTACAAAACAATACTTACAGGAAACAAGTATATGAATACAATTATCTCTATACACGAAAATCCAAAAAAAAATGTAAAGAGAGTGCAGCAGATGCAAGTAAAAGTAACACCTCAAACAACATATGATCACAACAGATGCGACAGTCTTGAAGAAAAGAAAAAAATATTAAAATTCTCTGAGATCACAAAAAACGCAAAACTAAATAAGAAAAGGTAAACAAAAAATGAAATGATCAGATCATGGTTTAAAAATTGAATTATCTCGTAAATTAAGAGATGTGTGACAATTTCTTTTTGAAAGGAGGGTACTTACCATTTGAGTTACATTCTAGGTTTCCTTATATGAAATACTATCTGATTTTCTTGATATCACAGTGTCAGTGTTATCAAAATTTGAAGAAAACAATATAAACTGTGCTTGGTTAGATAAATGCCCATCATATCTAATTGAAATGAGTGAAAAATTTAAAACTTAGCAAATGATTTTTAACATCATATAAGTAGTAAATTCCAACAAAACGTACCATGCTTTTCATTTACATTCGGAAATAAGCGTACACAACACAGTATATGGCATGTAATCAAAAAAAATACCACCTCTATTCGCTAGATGATGTGTTGTATTGTGAGAAACTATCTTGCTGTAATGTGTAGGTAAACGACAGGTAATTGCCGGCAAGCGACGGAATTATTTTTCTTTATCTTGGAATTGCGTCTCGACACTATCTACAAAAAGGCAATCTTATCGTTGATTTAATCTTCAATGTAAAAATCGTTCTAGAACGTTATAACGCAAATTATTAGTGAACACAAATGTTTGCAGTAAATTTTAGTAAAATTTTATCTTCAATTTTTGAGGCTGTACTGAGAGTGCCGGGAATACGGTCAACATCCTATGCAAAAATCATTCAGTTAAATTTAGTTAAGTTTTTTTATTTTCATAATGTTCTTTCTATTTAGCTTTATTTTTTTAATGTTGTATTTAACAAAGTTCCATATGATCATTTCTATGGTCAGGTTATAACATTAATTTCAATTTTGAACTAGTTTCCATCAAACAGGAGCATCTACCGTAGAGATTTAAGGTACCTAAACTACAAGTGTTAGTAAGCAATTTATTAGACACTGGCTTATTTTTCTGACTATTCAAATGTTTTGTTTATTTTAAAATTGAATTTTATCTATTATTATATGCAAAATATTATTCAGATACATATAAAATGAAGAATGTATGTGCAGATTTCTACATACTAAAGCTTTCATTGATTATCGACTAATACGACACAGGATTGTACACAAAATTTGATAAAATTGCATTATTTACAAGATAAAAACACGTGAAATTACATATATTGAAAGAATACATCATAGCGTATGTATAATTCAAAATAAATAATAGGCTTTCAGTTAAAATATTTCAAAATTCAATAAAATTCACTTCCGTAAAACTTTTTTTTTTTTTTACAATATCACGATCACATCATCAACGGTTGTATTTTCTTTTCTGTTCTCCTTTATTCGCATAATCTAGGAAAAATGTGTGTGTGCGGAAAAACACCTTGTTAATTGATTTTAGTTATCTTCCTGTTCGCCCAGTAGTGACCTTGAGAGTGAAATAATACTCCAATATGCAGACGTTAAGATCATTCTGTTGCATAATACGCGCAAGACGCTGACGCTTCCATGAGCACAAATAGCATGAGCAAAGCATTTGCATTAGCATTGTTACGAGTGTAAGTCGTAGATTGGACACTAGTGATACTTATGTACTTTTGAGATCCTCATCTAGAATGCTATCAGAAATCAAGAAAGGAGTAGTCCTTGATTCAGTCTAAACAAAAAATAACAAAAGCATGAGGATTACTACTCCTGGCTGTGGGGTTTGAGTAAGTTACCATCAGCGTGTGATTATACATTAACACCTCAGCGTGTCGATCATGCGCAGCAAGCCAGACTGGCCCTTCTGGTCAGACCTCCGTGGCGTACACGCACCCACGGAGAGCTGCTGTCAACAGTTTGCTCCGGCCATTTGGGGCTACATTTTGGCGATCCTGCCAGGTTATTTGTTGGATTCTGATGCTTATTTCAAAAGGTGAGTTGAATTCAATTTGTTTATGTTCTAATGTATTAAAAAAATTGATGATTAAAAAAAAACACAAGGCAATGGGTTTGTATTGCTACAAAGCGTGTCTGGAAGACCGCTGCAAAATGGATTGTGGTTCGGATAATCACAAAGTGCGTCTGGAAGACCACTGGAAAATGGATTGTGGTTTGGAAAATCAAAGCGCGTCTGGAAGACCGCTGAAAAATGGATTGGTTTGAAAATCACAAAGCGCGTCTGGAAGACCCGGGAAATGGATTGTGGTTTGGAAAATCACAAACCGCGTCTGAAAGACCACTGGAAAATGGTTTGTGGTTTGGAAAATCACTAACCGCGTCTGAAGATCGCTGGAAACAAGATTGTGGTTTAGAAAAGCAAAGCGTGTCTGGAAGACCGCTGGTAAATGGATTGTGGTTTGAAAATCACAAAGCGCGTCTGGAAGACCGGTAGAAAATGGATTGTGGTTTGGATCATCACAGCGCGTCTGGAAGACCGCTGGAAATGGATTGTAGTTTGGAAATCACAAAGCGCGTCTGGAAGATCGCTGGAAACAAGATTGTGGTTTAGAAAGAACAAAGCGCGTCTGGAAGACCGCTGGAAAATGGATTGTGGTTCGGAAAATCCGCTGCGCAGAAGACCGTGGAAATGGATGATTTGAAATCACAAACGCGTCTGGAAGACCGCTGGCAAATAGATTGTGGTTTGAAAAATCACAAAGCGTGCCTAGAAGACCGCTGTAATTGTGTTTTGGAAAACCACAAAGCGCGTCTGGAAGACGCTAGAAAATGGATTGTGGTTTGAAAATCACAAAGCGCGGAGATCGCTGGAAATGATTGTGGTTTGATACCACAAGGATCTAGGAGACTGCCGAGAAAGGGTTGAAAATCTAGAAAATTCAGGGGTCATGGATGCTGATTTTGTTTGAAATGCAACTTGCGACTTTAGTGTACATGAGAATACCAGTTGAGCTAGTTCAACGAAATCGAGAGATATGGAAATCTATTGTATGACAACGTTGTTTGGAAGGCATATATTATCTCGAAGTTTATTTTGTAGTTCACTGACTGACTGATATCTCTGCAAAATTTTAGATAAATATCATATCCTAGGCCAATTGTCCCCTAACTATTTGTACATGCGACCCACCTATCAGAATCGCATATTGCTTGCGACCCTCCCACATTGGCTTTTGTACAAACCATTATGAATTGCTTCACATCCCCCTATTATCACAGAGAACAGACATGGATGCTCGAACAAAATTTCGTTAAAACGTGTAAAGATTTAAATCACACCTCAGCGCCGCCAACGCAGGCTGCTGACATAAAACTGAATTTCACTAAGTGATGGCGTTGGCATACACTTCATAAACAATGTGTGCTGCCACCTAGGAGCGAGCCTAGAAGCAATTCAGAATGAACACTAGCGCTAAAAAGTAAAACACAGCAAATTTTAAACATATTTATCAGCACACCAGCACCGCGCAACGGGGCATAACGACTTACTTCAAAATGACCAGTATAAACTTTACACAAGCTCGCGAACGAAGATGAACGTCCTGTGGTTCAACGTCATCTTTGCGACAACCCGACTGAGCTGAGTTTGTTGATTTGACCTGATTGCTTGGTTTGTTGTCGATTGACCTTTGAGTTTTTAGGTTATTTACGCGAGACGAAGATGAACATATTGCTTTTGAAACCGATATCTTTGAAAACTGATCTCCAAAATAAACTTGTCTGTTCATCGTGGTTTTCAATCGCAGAACAACGAAATACGGTTCAGCATTCACGGTGGAGAATTGTCAAAAATTACCGAGTAGAACTGTATGGAAATGCCGACGGATCGGTAAATATAAAGGCCTGTACTCCACACTACCGAACAGAATGTAATTTTTATTCTTTTTCACTGATAATATAAGAAAAAATACAATTCATTAATACTAGGATCAAAATTGATGTCGTTTATTTCGAATCTTTTCATTATACCTCATGTTTGTACAAGAATAATAATTGAATAATATTTCCTCTCTTTCCGATGTTATGCATTTCCCTGGAAATTCTAAAACAGGCCACAGTAAGCAATTAAATAACTTTAATAAATAATAATCTTGTTTTACTTACATGCAAACTATCGATAATTCTAAAGCCGACGAACGAACAGAAATCAGAAACATTTTTGCAATGAATCTATGTCTTCAACGATTCAAACGATTCATATTAACATATGGCGTATCACCAGGTTACGTATATTAGTCGAAACTGAGAACTCGGTATTTATCTTACGTTTACTCGGTAATTCGTATATTTTCCTGAGTGATCGGTAAACAGTTTGACAACTATGGATTTGCATAATACAGAGTTGATCGGTAAATAGACTGAACCTCGTCATTATATTTTATTCTACTGAGACATCGGCAAATATTGTAACAGATATCAATGAATTCTTTTTAATTTACTGATCTCTCGGTTCAAAATAACATTTACATTATTTCCAAGTCGGGTGGTTTAATCCCCGGAAATAGGCAATTACCTTTGATTGAACTGAACTTGAGTTGCGTGCTCTTTGCCTACGCAATTGCTTTGACTCGCGCTGTTGCCATCTAGCGGCGACGACGTGTGCGTGAAATCACTGTTTTCAACATGGTGAAGTATAGGAAGTATATTTTAGAATGCTTTAAAATGTTATTATAAAGTGATATGTGAAAACTTTTAAACACGTATGGTTAGAAATTTGAAAAACTACATGTTAGACTCTCATCTACACATGTTTTTTATCAAAATAATTCAACTTCGTGTTACCTATATGAAAGTAAATTAAATTTCTAACCCAAAAAAAGTGAACAATTTTGAGCTAAAATGTGTTTTAACGCTTTAATACATTTCAAAATTGACGTCCTATATCCCTTGCTGGGTGAAATAAAAAGCATCAGCCGGCCCCATTTTGTTTTCTGCTTGTCAGGGCAATGCGGTCGGGTCTGAGCTGACGACCGACTGGCAAATAGCTTACACAACCTACACTTGACTCACCGTTGCTGATGAAGAAAAGTATAGCGCCAGACATTCTAAATACTCACGCTCCTCTAATGTGGACGTATGCACATGTGGAAGTATTGGCTTGATAAATGGATTGCGAGTGATTTGACTATGCGTCCAATTTGGGAATCTCGAGCTCGTTCAGTAGCGCGAGTTGCGAAGGCCGACGGAGGTCCTTCGTAGCTTAGTTGTGTGTAACACCAGTCTAGCGTACTGTAGGGTCATGGGTTCGAGTCCCATCGAGGAAAGTGGTTACCCAATACATTTTCCAAATCAATATCTTCCACATAACGTACATATTCACATATGAGTTTTCAAACATTGTAAATTAACGTCCAAGTCGGGTGGTTTAATCCCGGAAATAGGCAATTACCTTTGATTGAACTGAACTTGAGTTGGTGCTCTTGCCTACGCAAATGCGGTCGGTCTGAGCTTGACGACCGACTGGCAAATAGCTACACAACCTCACTGATCGAACGCTGATGAAGAATGTATAGCCGCCAGACATTCTAAATACTCACGCTCCTCTAATGTGGACGTGACAATACATGTAAGTATTGGCTTGATAAATGGATTGCGAGTGATTTGACTATCGTCCAATTTGAATCTCGAGCTTCGTTAGTAGCTCGCTAGGTTGCGAAGGCCGACGGAGGTCCTTCGTAGCTTAGTTGTTAAAGCACCAGTCTAGCGTACTGTAGGGTCATGGGTCTGAGTCCCATCGAAGGGAAAAGTTACCTCCAAACATTTTCCAAATCAATATCTTCCAATAACGTACATATTCACATATGAGTTTTCATAACATTGTAAATTAACGTCCAAGTCGGGTGGTTTAATCCCCGGAAATAGGCAATTACCTTTGATTGAACCCAACATTTACTGAATTAAATCAGTAAAAAATATTACCGAGCCGCAATTTGAGATTTAAGTGTGCATGCTTCAAAAGTGGCATTGCGCACTGAAATTAAAAGTTTTTGTACTGTCAAATCAAAAATGATACACTGTAAAAAACAAAAGTGAAATATTTTTGTTTCGAATGACGATGTCCTTATTATCACATTATTATTGGGTTTTATTAAAATTGAAATAAGTCAAGTGTTATGTATGCAATTCATAAACATAAGTTACCGTTTTGTTCCAGTGCATTTTGGCATCTGGTAGCAGCAGTCATACATCGTCAAGTATCGCATATAGACGCGCTGTAGTTTTCCGCTTAGGAAAGGAGTTTTATTTCGAATAATAAATGTATTTCGGTCGTTTCTTTATTTAGAGAAATATCCACATACACGACATCAAGAAAATATTTGGATCAGTGGCTAGCCAGAAAATTGGTCTAGAGGTTTTCGAAAATTTTTTCAAAAAAAATTTCTTACAAAAATGTTGTCTCTTGTCTCCAAATCACCCCGTGGTACGCACTGATTTGATATATTTTAATTATTTTAATTGACGGATTGGAAATAAACAAATTACATTACAATGACTTATACAAAATCTCGACTCTAAATTTCCAGGATCTTTCCATTGCCGTCCTCCAGGAAGACCTTCCGATTGATATGAGGTAAGTTCCTCCAGGAATTCCTCCGAAGTTCCTCCAGGAATTCCTCCGGAAGTCTTCTCCAGGAATCCTCCGGAAGTTCCTCCGAAATTCCTCCAGGAATTCCCCGGAGTTCTCCAGGAATTCTCCGGAAGTTCCTCCAGGAATTCTCCGGAAGTTCCTCCAGGAATTCCTCCTCGAAGTTCCTCCAGGAATTCCTCCGAAGTTCTCCAGGAATTCCTCCGAAGTTCCTCCAGGAATTCCTCCGGAAGTTCCTCCAGGAATTCTCCGGAAGTTCCTCCAGAATTCCTCCGGAAGTTCTCCAGGAATTCCTCCGGAAGTTCCTCCAGGAATTCCTCCGAAGTTCCTCCAGGAATTCTCCGGAAGTTCCTCCAGGAATTCCTCCGGAGTTCTCCAGGAATTCCTCGAAGTTCCTCCAGAATTCTCCGAAGTTCCTCCAGGAATTCTCCGAAGTTCCTCCAGGAATTCCTCCGAGTTCTCCAGGAATTCCTCCGGAAGTTCTCTCCGGAAGTTCCTTCTAGGAATTAGTCCGGAAGTTCTAGAAATCCTCCAGAATTCTGGAATTCCAGGTGGCAATCAGTTTTACGGAGGAATTCTGGGAACTTCCGAGAAATCTCGAGGAACTTCCAGAATTCCTGGAGGAACTTCCGGAAGAGTTCATGGAGAAACTTCCGAGGAATTCCTGGAGAAACTTCCGGAGGAATTCCGAGGAACCTCCGTAGAATTCCTGAGGAACTTCCAGATGAATTCCTGGAGGAATTCCTGAAGGAACTTTCAGGCGAACCGGAGGAGTTTCTGGAGGAACTTCCAGAGGCACTTACGGAGGAATGTCAAAGGAATTTCTTGACGATCTTTTAAAAATCTAGTGGAGGAACTCTGGAAGAATTCTTGACGAACTTTGTAATAATTGGGTAAGATGGCTGAGCTATGCTGAGACTCCCTGAACCAATGGCCTCAGGGACGGCACACTCACCTGCTACTCGCGGGCAGGGAACTCTCGCAATCAAAATGTAGGGAAAACCACAGAGCTTCACAATGCGACACTTTATTTCTTCCACTTTTCACTTTCTTAAGTCTAGCTAACCTGTCTTCCTCGGGCTCCTCTTCCTGCAGCACTCCACCACTTCACCTTCTTCCTTCTTCAACTCCTGTCCTTCCTCGTCCTCTGCCTAGCACTCCTTCCGTCCTTCCTTGCCTTCAATCCTCGATGCAGGGCATTCACGCGGCGACGGCGGCTTTCTTCCTCTTCGGTACTTCCTTCGCCCTTCAACGGTACGTAGTCGGTGGCTGACACCTTCCTCCTTCTGTTGCCGACGACTATGCTCGCTGCAGCTTACCGGTGGTAAGCCGGGTGACTGGGATCTCCTCGCTTCTTGCGCGGTCCAAAACGACCAATAAGATGGCCGAACGGCTATCGGCGGAACAATTCCGAATCAGGCCGACAATGGAGCCTGGGTACGATGGCGATTCTCTGCGGGTTTAACCATAAACGGCGGGGTTCTGGGAAGGAGAAATGCTGAGATCAGCTTCTGTCTCCGGAAGCAACCACTTTAGTTACCTGACGTCCTCTACGCGTGGTCTTCTTCCACAAACTCTCTCACTTCAACTTCTTTAATTTGGTGCTTTTAGCTTTAAAACTTTATTCCGTTCACTTCGAATTGCGTTGGATAAGTGACGGTTTCAGGCTTGTTTGCATTCTAGGGTCATGACCTCCTTTTCGGTCAGTCACCTCGCATCATTCCATCAACCCAATTACGCACCCTTCATGGCTGCTCGCGGATGGTGCTTCTGGCCCGCTGGTGTTGGGTTGGAGGACTATGGTGAGTGGTTGGCTGCAGTCTCTAGGGTGGTGGAGGCTAATCACGCCCTGCTCTACTGCAGTCGCTACTGTACATAGAAAACCTACACATAAAGACGAGTTTACCTGCCATTCACAAACAATTCACGCATAACACTAAAATTCCACGAATTTCTCGGCAACACTCATCACATAACATAACCAACACTTACACTCTCTACAGTCGGTAAAAATATTTACAAAGAATTTTTTTCTACAAATTGCATTAGCTTTACCGATTAAACGTACCTCTGAACCTGCACTTACGAAACATTATCACTAGGACGGTATTAACTTCACTGATGGTTGACTGCGAAACATTTCACTTATGACGTACTAGATTTGTCCAACTGGTAGTGAAGAATTGTGAATTCAGCATAAATCTCGGTACTTGTATGTGATTTTGTAAACAAAGATTGAAACGTCGATTTATCCGATCTGATGGCACTACGCAAACCACACCACCAACAGGTAGCCGAAGGCTTCCTACCTGTCTGTGGTGATGGTTCTGAAGAGAAACAGCAATGACTAGCCCCTCGACCTCTACATCGTGGTAACCCACGCATCGCTTTTGCAGTGGGTAGCGTATCTACACCAGCGCCGATGACGGCGCGAAGAGCAAGAGACAGTGTTGAGTTAAACTCTTGTACATCCGATAATAAAGACGCGTAGTTTGTTCAGTTAAATCGTTGTTCTGTGTTCGCTCTTTTTAGTTATCGATACAAACGCTTGGTTCCCTGTGCGGTAAATCGTACTCTCCCACAGGTATGGGCTCGGTTTGCGTTTCGGAAAGTGTGAAGGAAAATTTTGAGAATTTTAATTTTCTTTCGGTGGGTATCAGAGTGGCTGATCGCGCGTGTGAAGTGAGCGGACAAAATGGCGGACCAAAGGACTGCGTTCGAGAAATTAATAATCGAAATTGGAGCACTTGAAATTCCGTATGGAAATGCTGCTCACACGCGAGGAGGTTTGGCACGTTATAGCTGAACCAAAGCCGGAGCCAGTGGACGATCAGTGGAAAAAGAGCTGAGCCAAAAAGCGAAGAGCATGATTGTGGACCATGAAAAATCGACAATTACGACGCAAGTGGCATTGTTGAATAAGTTGTGGGCATGAACCTCTCGGAAAGTGGTGACGTTGAATGTCCGTTCGGAGCTAGAAGACGTCTACGATAGACTTGCCGTTGCTGGGCATGTTCTGACTGAATCCTTCAAGAATAGTGTTGTCTTTCAGTTGCCAGAGTCGTATCAAGGGCTGGCAACATTGTTGCAGAGCCAGTTGGATGCGTGTACGACACTGGAAGCAGTGAAAGTGAAAGTGCTTGAGGAATTCGAGCGAAGAAATGAGCGTTCCGGAAGAGTGAGTGGCTCAGGGGTGAAGTAGCTGCCATGAAGAGTGCGATGAAGAAAATCGCGAGAAGAGTATGGAGGAAAACTCGCTACCATTGTGGAAAGCCGGTCACCTCCGACGCGATTGCCGACTGTGGAAAAACGCGAAGCAAAGCGACAGTGAGAAGAGGTCCGAAGTGAAACCGAATGCAAACAGGCAAACGAAGGTGGTAGTGATGTGTGCTTCATAGCTTCCAGCAAGAAAGGCGATGCATGGTATATTGATAGCGGTGCCAGCTGTCATATGACAAATGATGAGCAGTTTTCACAGAGCTGATGAAGAAGAACGCATAGTGTTGTCTTGGACGGAAAAGTAGTGAAAACGAAGGGTTGTGGTTATGGCACACTTCGCGGTGTGAACGGATGTGGTAACGTCATTAATGTGAAATTGTCCGACGTTTTACTTGTGCGTCGCTGACGAGCGGACTAGTGTCAGTGGACAAATTAACCGCAAAGGTTTCCGTTGTGTTCAATGCCAGCGGATGTGACATTCGTGATAAAACTGGTAAAGTTGTTGTTGTTGGTGAGCGCTCTGGTAGCTTGTACCGGTTGCAACTGGTGAAGTATCACGAAAAGTAGAAGAGAGATCAATCCGCTATGCCAACATCAGTGGCACCGGCGGTTTGCCACCGGCATCCGGGAGTGATTAGTCGAATTAGCAACAGATGTTAGGTGATGGCATAAGGTTGTCGAGTGCGTATTCGTCTAACATGCGAGCCATGCATCGAGGGAAACTGGCTCGGAATCCGATTCCGAAGGTGGCTGAAAGAAGATCGCAGACACTGGATTTGGTTACACGGATCTCTGTGGGCCAATGCATTCGTCGACACCGGGCGGTAAAGATTCATCATGACGATGATTGACGACTTTAGCCGCTCACGGTGGTCTACCTATTCGCCAAATCGGAAGCGCCAGGTAAGATCAAAGAATATGTTCATTTTGTCCAAACTTTGTTCGACCGCAAACCCAAAATCATTCGATCTGACGGCGGGGAATATTGTAACCAGGAGCTGCGGACATTTTTTGCGGAAGAAGGAATCGCTCAATTCGAGATATCGCAACAAAACGGAGTTGCGAGAGGAAGAATAGGCGCTGCAGGAGATGGCCCGGACCATGCTTCTAGATGCTGACCTTCCCAAGCGCTATTGGGGAGAGGCAGGGTGGCGGCAGCGTTCCTTCAAAATAGGCTTCCTTCGCGTTCGGTGGATTCTACCTCGTTCGAAAAATGGCACGGACGAAACCAGAACTGTTTCCTTCGCGTCTATGGGCGCTGCCTACGTACATGTACCAGACGTTAAACGAAGGAAGTTTGATGGAAAGGCTCTGTAAGATGCGCTTCATTGGATACTCTGAAGATCCAAGGGATATCCTTTGTTGACACTAAAACCGATAAGATCACCATAAGTCGATGCGCGATTCCTAGAATTGAGTGACAGTTGTTCCCATTACAGCTCGCAGAGGGTGAAAGCAGCCGGATCGTCAGATAGAGCCTAAACATACACCGAAATTATTGAACTGTATTGGCCGCACGAGGTTAATTGCGAACCGGAAGCTGAAGACAAAGATGTTTCTCCGCCACCTGAGAGGACAGTGAACAAGAAGACTATTTCGACATTGAGGATCACGAGTCCGAGAAGACCCACTATCGATGAAGCAAGAGGAGAACGAGCAGGAAGAAGATGGTCAGGGCTGAAGCTGGAGCATCAAATGAAGCAGCAGGCGTTCGGAGTCAAGCCGTTCAACTCTGCGGCGGTTACCAAAACACCTAACCGACTACATCGTTGGCGCAGCAACCTGAGCAGGAACCGATAACGTGAAGAAGCTGCCAGTCCTGAAAGAGATGCCTGGAAAGCGGCCATGGATAGTGGAGATGGCGTCCCATAAGAAGAACGGTACCTGGGAGCTCGGCTGCTCCCCAAAAGCAAGAAGCTAATTGGAAGCCGATGGGTTTTCAAACTGCGAATGAGTCCAAGAAATCGTTCGCTCAAAGCGAGAATTGTGGCACGAGGGTTTACACAAACTCCGGCGTTGACTTCGAAGAGGTGTTTGCCCTGTGACTCGACACGCCACTCTTCGAACTCTTTGACGTTGGCTGGAAAGAAGAATCTCGTGGTAAAGCATCTGGATGTTCGAACGCGCCTATCAGGCGAGCAACAGTGAAGAAATCTACATGAAGCAGCCACCGGGCGCAGCAGGCAAGGAGGAGCTTGTTGCCGGCTCACAGGAGTATTTACGGCTTAATGCAGTCAGCTCGCTGCTGGAATACAAAGCTAACGGAAGTGCTGAAGAAAATTGGTTTCGTGGCAAGTGTGCAGATCCGTGTCTGTTTGTGGGCACATTGCAAGGGAAGAAAGTGTATTTAATTGTCTACGTTGACGATTTTCTTGTGGCGTGCGAGAGCGAAGATGTGATTGCTTGGATTTACGAGCAGTTACGAAAGAGTTTTGACATTGAGTGTCTCGGTGATGTGAAATCCTGGTCTCAAGTAAAAGAAGAAATGTATACATGTGTGCCTAACGAACTATATAAACCAGTTAGAGCAAAGTGGGACTCAGTGAAGCAAAGTGTCAAAAACGCCGATGGACAAAGGATTTCTATGCGACAACACGAACGATAAACCAATGGAAGATTTTACAAATATCGAAGTGTGGTGGGTATTGATGTACATCCGTGCTCGCCCTGACATCATGACCAGTGCTGTATCCTGGTCGCAAATTCAGCGCCCCTACGGAGAATGACTAGCAGCAAACTACCTGTCCGGTACTCAAAGGAACACGCGATTGAGGCTGAATCTTGGTGGCGACAACAGTGGACTAAGCGTTCTCAGATAGCGATTGCAGGTGATGCCGGAACACGGAAATCCCAACAGGCTACGTACGTTCTATTCAGGTGGAGCGATTTCGGGCCAGTCGCCGCCAGGACTGTGTGACGTTATCAACTCTAGAGGGAATATGTCGCTCTAACGGAGACATGTCAGGAAGTGGTCTGGATGCGACGATTACTTAGAGACTTTGGGAGATTCAGACTGCTGCGATCTGAACGAGGACAATCAGGATGTCTAAGTTTTGCGAAATCGGAACGCTCCAGCAAGCGGTCCAAACATATTGAGACGAAAAGACACTACGTGAAGAACATTTGTGAACGTGGTGAGGTTGCATTGAAATACTGCCCACGAGGAGAGATGAAGGCGGACATATTACAAAGCCGCTGGGTGGAGCGTCACTCAGTTTGCAAGGCAACTCGGACTGATGGAGGAGAGTCGAGGAGCCACCATTGAGGAGGAGTGAAGAGAAACAGCAATGACTAGCCCCCGACCTCACATCGTGGTAACCTACGATCGCTTTTTGCAGTGGGTAGATAACACCAGCGCCGATGACGGCGCGAAGAGCTAGAGACAGTGTTGAGTTAAACTTTGTACATCCGATAATAAAGACGCGTAGTTTGTTAGTTAAATCGTTGTTCTGTGTTCGCTTTCCTTTTTAGTTATCCGATACAAACGCTTGGTTCCTGTGCGGTAAATCGTACTCTCCCACAGGTTCGCGGGAAGGCTATCAGATTGGACAATTCGACGTTTGAATCTTTGTTTACAAGATCACATACGTCCTTTGAATAAGTACCGGAAATGTTGCAGAGTATGGGTCATAAGGTGTCATCATTAGTTGTAGCCATCTACTCAATTTTATGACATTGTGTCATTACTGACCATCAACGTTCTGGACTCAGGTCTCCTGCGATTAAATAACAAGGATTTTCGATAACCTCTAACAAATATGCTTTTAATTCACCGATCGATTGAAAAACACTTTAAAATAATATCTAAAACATGCAATGAAACAAAATAAGATATAAATTCATATTAAAATGAAAATGGAGCCTTTTATAACGACTTAAGCATCATGTGAGGGTTTACCGAAATATTTCTCACAGATTGTCGAGTTATACTTAGTACGTTCTTTTTATACAATTATCATTATTCATCTGTGTGCGTGATTCTATTGATTACATGAGTCGTCAAAAGCTGCAATGTGATGCTGGAGGATATGTATTGCTCTGTAGGTATGATGAAGTTTTGATAAGAAATTTTTGTGGATTAGGTTTTGATTTTTCGATGTAATTCATCAAATTTCTTATCAGAAGTTCATCATTAACAATTATATGGAGAACACGTGGGAGTTCGTTTAATGGTAGGTATATTAAGACAGTGAATGTGGTATTCTTCTTGTTCTCTTCTAAACTATCCAACTTTACGACAAAGTGATGTTTTATATGTCTATGGACCCGACCATGACTGTTTATTGGTGCATTTTACACTCATCTGACTCATGACTCAACATGACATAAAGCTTTTGTACTCGATATAAGCTACAAAATTTAACAAAGTAATAAATTAACAAAACATGCGATAAAAATGAACGAATCAAAACAATTTCGGTAAACATGCACCGACTAAGACGACTATATCCAAAACTGCATATGCGACGTCGCTACTTGACTACTGACTATGTCGCCAAAAACGGATGCACTAATCAGTGACACCCACGCACTAACACTAGGGAAGGTGGGTAGATTGATCCCCGGGAGACTTGATCACCTTGTTTTATCGAGAACTAAAGTAGTTTTGTTCTAGCGTATTTTTTTAGTACAGATCCTCTAGACAAATGACCTTTATGTGGTGAGTTATTTTTTGGATTGACAAACTTATTTATTCTCTAGGGCGGTTTGTATGTTTTGACCTTCCAAAAGATTTTTTTAAGGGTCACGCAAAATTTGAACAACTTTTTATAACAATGACCAAGCTTTCATTTTTCACAGTATAAAGCCATAAATATGCTTAATGATCTGTACTGATGAAAATGTCAACATCTATCACACTGTCATAAGATTTAGTTTCAACTTAATTGATTTTCGATTCGTTCAGTAATCTGTACTCTGACCTGACTTATACCAAGTCGAGATACGACACTAAGACGGCCTTACTGTTGAGGTCGAAATACGTATCTGTCAAGATACAATTAGTGAATCAATGGATGTTTAAACTGTCTTATACAGAAAACATTCCACTAAAAGTCAAAATAATTTTCATCATTCCATCAATGTTTTAGGATATTTGGTTTTGAAGTTATTGCTCAATATGGGGACACTTGATCCCCATTAGTCACCATACAAAATTTGGCGAAAATTCAAAAAATATAAATCTGTTCTCAGGCTTCTATTTTTTGTAAATTTGACAGATTTGATGAAGGATTCAGAAAAATTATTTATTGCTGTAGATATGGTAGAAAGGGATCAAGTCTCCCAAATTTAAAAATTGCATGTGCTGTCGAATTCAATAACAAAATCGTTCGTATACGCACAGCAATTCGAAAATCACGTATTTTGAAGGAAAATGTTTAAAAAATCTGAGGGCACCTTTCTAATTTTATCAAAGCAAGTTATTGAAGAGGATCAATTTCCCCAAATATTTTGTCGACTTTTGACAGCACTGAAAAATCGATTGTGTATTAAAACAACAATAATTCAAGGACTGTCATACATCAGTAAAGATAATACTATATTTCTGAGAGTCTGTGTGGAAATCGCGTATGTTTATTTTTATTTTGGCTGTACATATCGAAAATCAGAAAAGGGATCAAGTCTACCCAGTCTCCCTATGGATACTTCTACCCGGGCAACGATTTCGTATCCATTAATGACGATTGAAATGTGAAGGATAGGTATTTTGAGACGACTGTTTCACCGAAATTCCTCCTACTCACTTCATAATCATGACGAAATTAATTGAATGGTACCTTTGTTTTTAGATCCGCGTCGAAAATATACCAAGGACTTGCCTTTTAAACTGACACCTCAAGAACTGATGCCAAGTTTCCGCATAATGACACAGGGTGTACTGCGGTCCCAGTTTAGCATTGAACTGGTCTCCTGCTGACGACGACGAAAACTCCGTTTAAACACTCGTTGACGTATAATCGTTCATGTATACGCACAGCATCTGAAAAATCACGCGTATTTTGAAGGAAAAATATTTAAAAATCTGAGGGCACCTTTCTAATTTTATCAAAGCAAGTTATTGAAGGAGGATCAATTTCCCCAAATATTTTAAAAGTCGACTTTTGACAGCACTCGAAAAATCGATTGTGTATTAAAACAACAATAATTCAAGGACTGTCATATATCAGTAAAGATAAATACTATATTTCTTAGAGAGTCTGTGTGGAAATCGCGTATGTTTATTTATTTTTGGCTGTGATACATCGAAATTCAGAAAGGGGATCAAGTCTACCCAGTCTCCCTGGATACTTCTACCCTGGGGCAAAGATTTCGTATCCATTCATGACGATTGAAATGTGAAGGAAGGTATTTTGAGACGACTGTTTCACCGAAATTCATTCTCCTACTCACTTCATAATCATGACGAAATTAATTGAATGGTATCTATGTTTTAGATCCGCGGCTGAAAAATATACCTAAGGACTGCTCTTTTAAATCGACACCTCGTAAGAACTGATGCCAAGTTTCCGCATAATGACACAGGGTGTAACTGCGGTCCCAGTTCAGCATTGAACTGGTCTCCTGCTGACGACTGACAAAACTCCGTTTAAACACTCTGACCCACAACGAAGGTTGGTGAGTAACGCTTATGTCGGAGATCGTACGTTCTTATTCTCTTCATGTGATTTTGTAAATGTTCTCTCAATATTTCTCCTACTTTTTAATACCTCTAAGTTTTTGTACTTTGCTCTTCCGATTGTTCTATATTTTTCTCAAATTTATGCTCACTTCCTCTGCTAACTATTTCGTGTCCAAATATTATACAGTGCGGGCTGAACTTCGTGGTCGAATGGATGGTATTGTTAAGAACGAATTCCATTTCCGAAACTTTTGTATCCCATAGCTTTTGATCTTGTTTCACGTATGTGCGGATCATTGAGTTAATGGTTCTATTCAGTCGTTCAGCTGGGTTCGCTTGGCTTCGGTGCCTAGCGTTTGCCCAATGCTGAACATCGTATTTTTCCAGTAAATGCTGAATGTCTTTAGACAAGAACGTTGTTGCATTGTCTGTTATGACTATTTATGGGGTAGAGAATTTCCTAAACCATAGCTCTTCTAGTATTTCGCATAGGGAGGTATTCGCAATCTTCTTCACAGGAGTAAGCAGGCAGTACTTAGAAAATAGGTCCATGACCACCAATAAGTGCGCGTTTCCCTGCTTACTTCTGGGAAGAGATTGGATGTAGTCCATGCAAACTATTTGAAAGGGCTTGGTCGTTATTCTCTGTTTACCCATTTCTGAAGCTGTCGACACGGTTGAATGTTTGTTCATTTTACATGACTCGCATTTGGCAATGTACTTTTTAATGTCACTGCTCATACGAGGCCAATAGTATCTACGCTTGATCATTTCAACACATTTGACGAAGCCAATGTGAAGATTGTTATCGTGCTCTTTCTCCATGATACTGTTTCGTTTGGAGACAGGTACACACTGTTTCCACTCGAAGTGGTAGTCCATCAAGTCTGATCTGGCGACTACAAACTTAAAGAGTAGTCCGTCGACGATTTTAAAATCAGGGTAATTTTCTGGTTCGTTTTCCACAGCGACAAAAAGTTGTTTATACCAACTATCTAAAGGCTCTTCATCTAGAGATTCGAGCGATCGGGAGAGGGCATCTGGAACGATGTTTTCTTTCCCCTTCCGATGTCTAATCTCCATGTCGTATTGCTGAAGCTCAATACTCCAGCGACTCAACCGAGATGATGACCGCCACTTCGCACGCATTATAAAAGTTAAGGCAGAGGAGTCGGTTACCAAAGTAAACTTTGTCCCCTCTATGTAGACCTGTGCGCCGAAGTATTTATGAACGGCGGCGGCGTAAGGCCATTTTTAAACCGGCGGCGGCGGCGTCGGCGGCGTCACGCCATAAGCAATGTTCGGCGGCGGCTGCGGCGTGAATCGGCGTGAATGATTTTAAGCTGAAAAATCATAAGGGTTGTGTACAAGACACGACCGCCCGACGTAAACTACGTAAAACAGTTTGGTGAAATGAAGAATCTAGTGCCAGTGCAAGAATACATATTTGCAGCAGCTCTCTACAATACGCCCTCGTTATTGTGCTACGAACGGCAACGTAATTCTGCTACGACGTCGTACTTTGAACTCGTCTAGCCTCAATCTTCCTATGTTTAAATGGTGGCCCTGAGAAGAATCGATTAATTCCCAATAATGCATATTTCGAATCACTAACGACCACACGACCACGCCATTGGCTGGAATAACAAAACCAAATAATCTTGAAAGAAATAAACTTGACTGCCACTGAAGCCATCCATGCGAATACATATTTGTAGCATCTCCCTCCGACGCGCGCTCGTGATTCTGCTACGGACGCCAGGCAACTTTATAGCGTCTCCAAGCGGTTAATTTGCACTTTGAAAAAAATTCGCCTCGCCTCAATCTTCCTTTGTATTATTAATAAATGGATTATCATAACAATGAATCGATAAATCGAAGTAATCAACATCTAAAAGTTGTCGTAAAATCCCAATTAATCGATTAGTAACTAATCGATTACTCTCAATTCTTGTCGATTATTGAATCGATTAATCGTTGGGAAGTAATCGATTCAAAATTAATCGATTATCACAACAAATAATCGATTAATCGAAGTAATCGATTAATTTGCGACACTCTACCGATGCTGGGACCGCTCTCCGCGATATTTCAAATGAAATGCCACGCGCGCGGGAAAAAGCAGTTTTCTTATAATCAATAAAGATGACCCATTAGTCCCGCCTCTTTGTTGTCGGGTATGACTGCAAATATTGTGTACCCGTCACACACTCACCAAAGGGGCGTGGCTACAGGTTCAACTTTATTGATTACAAGAAAGCAGCTTCCACACTGATATTCTGGATTCTGGTGAAAATCATCAACAATTACCTGTCGGCAAGGACATTCCGGGTCTCAATCAGCGGAGCGAGTTCCAATGCGCACAACATCGTCGCAGGCGTCCCCCAGGGCAGTATCCTCGGGCCCCTGCTTTTCAATCTGTTCACCTCCGACATGCCAGAACCTCCAGAAGGCGGCATTCTGTCTCTGTTCGCAGATGACACATCCATCGTCTACAACGGTAGAGTGATCAGAGCGCTAGTGGCAAAACTCCAACGAGGCCTGGATGCCCTGACAGAGTACCTCACCAGCTGGAAGATCTGTATCAACGCGGCGAAGACCCAGGTCATCATTTTCCCCACTCTAAATCCCCTAAACTTGTTCCGCCTGGGGACTGTAAAATCATCCTCAATGGCACGACTGTGGAATGGGCCAATGAGGCCGGCTACCTATAGCTTGACCCTCGACAGCAAGCTTATTTTCAGGCAACAGGTTGACAAAACGGTGACAAAGTGTAACGTTTTGTTGAAACTACTGTACCCTTTGATCAACCGCCGGTCGTCATTGTTCCTGAAAATAAGCTTGCTATCTACAAGCAAATCATCCTCCCTGTGATCGAATATGGCATGCCGGTCTGGGAGAGCTGCGCTAAAACCCACCACCTCAAACTTCAACGGGTCCAAAACAAATTCCTGAGGATGATCCTCAACACCCCTCCCAGGACAAGAACATCCGAGGTCCACCGTCTGGCCGGAATAAAAACCTTACATGAACGCTTTGGTGAGTGTAAAGAAAAGTTTAGGGTCCGTTGCTTGCATTCGGATCAGGCTCCAATTTGGGCGCTAGTTCCAATCTAGGTTATCAAATTTTTTATTGTAAATATTAGTGTACATAGTAGTTAGGTTATCAAATTTTAAAAAACACACCAGCGCCTCCTAAAGGCCGTCATGATACATTATATTTTAAAAATTAAGTAATAGCATAATAATAATAATAATAACAATAATTGAAATTGAAGTTGGAGGGCCATGCCGGCCGATCACTGTACATGTATAAAATGATTGTAGAACAAAAAATGATTTAAATAAAGAAGAATTTTACTACTACTACTACTGATATTCTTCCCTCCCCCTTCATACGGGAGCTTGGCAGAAAGAAGGTCGTGTGATATGTGCCATCACAAATATTGCCCTCCGCTCGCTTTCAAATCGACTTCTATAAAAAACATTCTTCATGCCTGCCGTATCCTAACGGAACTATCAATTCTATACTTTCGCCTAATTCTACCATGAACATGTACGTCCAAGTTTGGAAGATGATATTAGCATTTCCATATCATTGTAAATCGTTTAACTTCACGTAGAAGTAACACACACGAAATCATTAATTTAATGCAAAGAATGTTTAGTCAAAATTTGAGCATAATTAGTTACAGAAAACCCCCTGACAATAATAGAACAAAACCTGCCTAAGTCGTAATTTCCCCTACTAACGATTGCCTACCATCAATGAAAGTAGCTCTTAAGTCACAACTTGAGGCGAGAGGAATTTTGACCAAAGTAAAACTTAATTGCTTGGTGATGGCAGATTGTTTTCCGTCGGTAGTAGAATCACGAGATCACGATTCAGAGAAAGACATATAATTTTGGTAGATAGTCATCCATGCGAATACATTTCTGCAGCTTCTCTGTTTGACGCGCGATCGTGATTCTACATACATACAGAAAACATACGATGATTCAACTCATCCATGAGTTTTTAGGTGCTGAGTTGGGCTTGATTTGAATCGTCCATGAGTTTTCACCACAACAGACCAAACCACAGGCGTTATCGCTGGAACCGCACTGGTCCGTTCTCCGTGACATCCAGAATGAAAATGACGCGCGCACGCGAAACATGGGGCTTTTTATACACAGGGGAAACGAAGCAGTGGATCAGAAGGCCCGTACCTTACTGCAATCTGATGTCCGTGTTGGGGATTTATGAACGGAATTAAATTTTTCACCCGTTTTGGAAAGAAATAACATTTTCAATGGTTTAACGTTGATAATCAATAGTATCAATAGAATTGGAAAATTGCTGGAGAGTTTCCGAATCTATTGATAAGCAAATCTCGAAAATCCATCGAAAGATGAAGATGCTATTAGCGTTTGAAATCTATCCTTATTTCGTGACGGTCTCGAATTAGGAAATTTCGGTTTTACACCCTGTATCTGAGTCTTCCCCTTAGACGTAGTTGACGTCAAAAAAAATCACGCTGCAAGGCCTATCATGCTTTTATTGTATTTTAGGTTTTTGTACAATTGCCAGCTACAGATAGACTGTTACCCGTAATGCTGGGTAGACACCTTTACGTGGTGTGTTACGAGGTAAGATCTACCACGGTTACATTGCCAGCTGCAGGCAAATCCTGACCCAACGAATACCTTCCTCATTATCCAACTCCGTGGTACTTATGAGGGTGTCGCTAAGTCGGTGGCCTCTCGTTAAGTAAGTACTACATCAACACTTCCTTCCTCTCCCTAGTTACGGTGAAGATGGGCGTGGCCAGGAGTAGTAATCCTCATGCTTTTGTTATTTTTGTTTAAGACTGGAATCAAGGACCACTCCCCTTCTTGATTTCTGATAGCATTCTAGATAAGGATCTCAAAAGTAAAACATGAGTATCACTAGTGTCCAATCTACGAATTACACCGTAACAATGCTAATGCTAATGCTAATGCTAATGCTAAATTGCCAGCTACAGATAGACTGATAGGGTGAACATGCTAATAGCTATAGCTTGTATCTCCTCAGCAAAAGTTTACATTACATCCTCCACTAGGATATTGCCGCATCATAGCACATAAATTCAGTGAAAAGTGCTTTAGAAATTCGTTTGGAAATTCCTCAAGATATTCCTCAGAAAATTCGAAAAAGGAATTCGGTGAACTAATTTAGAATTACCCTATGAATTCCTTCAGAACTTTCTCCAAGAATTCCCTTGAAAATTTATTTGGGTATTGCTTCGGAAATTCTTTCCAAAATTTCTTCAAAAGTTCCTTCAGGAATTTCCTTGGAAATTACTTTAGGGATTGCTTCGGAAATTCCTTTACGGAGTCTTTTGGGAACTTCGGAAATTCATTAGAAAACTTTTTAGGAATTCCCTCGGAAATTTCTTTAAGAATTCCTTAGAAAATACTCATGGAAAATCCTTCATGAATTTCCATCGGAATACCTACGGAAACAGTTAGAGGAATACATACATCCGGATATCCCTTTAGGAGAAAGCCTTCGGAATTTTATTTGGTTTTATTTTAATTCCCCCAAGAATTTCTTTTAGCAATTTCTAATAGAAATTCTTCCAGTAATTCCTTGAAGAATTTCTTCGGAAACTCAAGAAGATATTTTTGGTATTCTTTCGAAATTTCCCTCTGGAATTTATTTAGAACTTTCTCCAGGAATTCTTTTTGAATTTCCTATAGGAATTCCTTCGAACATTCCTCCGGAAATTCCTTTAGCAACTCTTCCAGAAATTCCTGTAGAACTTCGAAAATTTCTTTTAAAATTCCTTCAAGAATTCTTTCGAGAATATTTTCAGACATTCTATTGGGAAATCTTCTAAAATTTCGTTTGTAAATTCCTTTAATTTTTTTTGAACCTTTGCTTAAGTAATTAATTGCATATTATTCGGCAACTCGGCCGTACGAAAACCATTTTTTTGTTAAATATCTTGGCTGTGCATATGCACAGCTCATGTTTCGAAATGGACAAATTGATATGAAATTTGCGAAAAAGAATCCACGTGTCTTGAAGGGACTCGAACCCTCAACCTCCTACTCTCTAGATAGGCGTGATAACCCCTACACAACAAGACCACTTAAAGGTCACGTTTGCGGAAAAGCATATGCGCAGCCAAGATATTTAACAAAAAAATGGTTTTCGTACGGCCGAGTTGCTGAATAATATGCAATTAATTGTAATCAAGTGTCGGTCTTTCACCGTCATTAGTCGTCTGAGTACACGCGACCGCTTACGTAAGGCAATCAAACCCATCAAATGCTTTAGCCAAGCAAGCCTTTGGCACAGCAGAGTGCGTTTGATTCGCATTCTATACCATCCCGCCCAACCAGTTGGGGGGCATGGAGTGCGATCCTCTCGTTTAATAAACAATGTGCACTCGCTTGACTGTGGATATACAACAGTAAAGCACATGTGGAGATTGGACAAATCAAGCATCCGAAAGATATTCAATTTGCAAAAAAAAAAGCTAACCGCGGTGGAGGATGGTACTCGGATTCTGATGGCTTTTCCGCAAACGTGACCTTTAAGTGGTCTTGTTGTGTTTGTTTGCGTAGTACCCACCCATTTACAACCCTGTTGTGCAACCGGCGAACGGTCAGCTTCTCGATAGCCAGACAGTTGTTTACATCTGATATACCATTGTTCTTCACGGACTGTACTCTACCGGTGCAGCGATCGTCGATAGGTATATAATTGGATAGAGGTATCTAACCACGGAAGGCTCTGCGCTATGCATCGTATTGGGATAAGAGTCTTTAGAGAGACTAAGCATATGGAGATTTGGGCTAGAGTCGAATGATAGGGAGATTAGAGAAGACGGCCAGTTGGAATGTACATAGGTCAGAGAAGATTAGTTAGTTGCAAAGAGGTCGTCGGGAAATCTGTATCGCTTGCTGATATGCATGAAGAATTGTGTAGTTTGTAATTAAAGTAGTTATAATGTCGGGAAATAAATGTAGAGTGTGGACTGAATTAGTGTAAGAATAAACTGTTTTACGGGAATAAAGTGTACATTTTCTGGTATAATCGAGTTGTGCGAGTGGTATGCTTAGTGAAAGAAGAACCATTAAGACAATCATTTACAAGACAAGGATTATTGTTTCCCTCTGAAGCCATATTGGGCAGTGTTCATTTCATACCACCCATCTGTGAGTCCAAATTACGTGTTGGTGTTCTGGCGATCATCATTTAGTTCCGCTGAATCGAAGGTAGATAGGACCAGGCCCAACATATGGTCCTTCGAACCGGATGAACTCCGATTGACATTTAAGATTTGGACCGACAAAACCTGAAGTTTACGCCAAAGTTAAACTTGTTGGAAACCGCGGAAGTGCATTGTGTACCATTGTCTGTGAATACAATCACTCTCTTGTGCCATCGTGGAACGTTGGAAACGCGGAACATTACCTCAATGATTGGCGCCATTGGTCTGCTCCGGCTCTACAGCTACGACATTTTGGAATTTGATACACTACGGCATTCTGACAACATCTATGACTTGTGGCTACAATCGGTTTGGAATCGACATCATACGGGAGATTGTAGCATAGAATACTGAGTCTGGACGACTTTCTGTTTGCACAGGTAAGCTTTATAAACTCAGTATATGTCTGCCGAAGCATATTTCGCATCGATACTAACACAACAATCTCGACCCTACGACCATTCGGGAACCTGCGTGACGAATAACGACGGAGACTCACCATATACTGAAGTGCTCAAGATCAACTACTACCGAGGAGCTACAACAAGGCAATTGGTGCTACGTCAATTGGGGTTACAAACTGGTTTTGCCGCTGGACTTGACCTACCTTATCTTCAATTCAATTTGGAACGGGTAAACGGATGTTTGTGCCAGATACACTGAATCGGCACGTCTTCCTGTTTCCACAGGTAAGCTATTATATTCAGTATATGTCTCGGCCGAAGCCAATTCTGGAACGATACTAATTACACGATTTCGACATTCACCTATCTACCTGTTCGAGCAACTTAATTGCTGTTGGGAGCGTGACTGGAACGAATTGCACCACACTGGACCTGACTACGACTAGATGACAATTGATGCCTTTTTTACATACGAATTCTGCGACAACATAAAGTATTTCTGGACATCAGTATAGCAGCACGCCTGAAGAAGAGGTGGCGCAACGGGTTTTCTGTCCAGGTAAACTATTTTAACAGTATATGTCTCGAAGCAAGGGCTCAGATATACACCTGATTAAATCAAATTCATCCTCTTCGAATGATTGTGCGTGATTTTCTGGCTGAGTAAATTGTGATTATCTCGAATCATAATTGTATAATTGGCTCCTTATCTTTGGAATTTATTGGCAAGGTTGGCCTGCCCAGCTGTTAGTTTCTCCAGGTGAGACAACAGTATATGTCCAGCCGTGGCTTGACACTTTTGATACTACATAAATCCTACCTTTCCTTTTTGGTAAATCGTGTGACAATATTTTCGGAGTTGTTTGAGAACATCGAGCGATTGACGCAGTAGTATTTCGAACAGTTTGTGCTTGGGACATCACGCAACAGTTTTCCAGCTTGGTAAATTAACCTTGGACAGTATATGCCCTGTCGAAGTAAGGATCTACTGCGGAAGTCTACATTGCAATTTGTATATTTTCTAACAATCGCTCTGAGTCACAACATGACGGCGACAACGAAAAGGAAGACAACTTCGCTGAAGGTGCTGATGACCAAGTTGGGAGAGTACCAAAGTTCTTTCAACGACATTTGGGAATTCGTGGAAGACGTTCCAGCCGACGCCGTAGCTTTCGATATGTCCATCCGGATAGAGCGATTAGACGAACTGAGGGAGAAGATAGAGAACACTATTATCGAAGTGAAGTCACACTCCAGCTACAGCGAAGAGAAATACCCCATCGATAGCAGAAGGAAAGATTTCAGCGTGCGCTTCTACAAGATGAAGGCTTTCCTCATGGATCAGTTGAAGCAACTACAGGAGCCTACACCTATATTAGATCGGTCATTTCATGCAGGAGAATCATCAGTAGGGGGTAGTTTAGATCACGCTCGCTTACCGCAGATTAGGTTACAGGTTTTCAATGGAGACATTAATGAATGGCTCAGCTTTCGCGATCTGTTCACCTCACTAATTCACTGGAGAACAGATTTGCCTGAAATAGAAAAATTTCATTATTTGAAGGGGTGTCTCCAGGGTGAGCCAAAGGGCTTAATAGATCCGATCCAAATTACTAAGACCAATTACCAGGTTGCCTGGAACCTGTTAGTTGAGCGGTACAGCAATAGCAAACAGTTGAAAAAACGGCAGGTGCAGATTCTTTTCGATCTACCCGTTCTTGCTAGGGAGTCAGTAGCTGATTTACACAAACTCGTCGACAGTTTCCAAAGAGCTGTACAAACACTCGATCAGATAATTCAACCAGGAGACTACAAGGACCTTCTTCTGATCAACCTGCTAATTTCGCGTCTGGATCCTACAACAAGACGAGGTTGGGAGGAATTCTCATCGAGCAAGGACCAAGAAACACTTAAGGATCTGACTGGGTTTCTTCAGCGACGAATCGGAGTACTAGAAGCAATACCACCACGACAAGTGGACATCCGGGCGATGCAAAGGCATGCAGTTTCATCATCAACGCAGAAACCAAAGGCAATCGCAGTGAAAACTAGCTTTAACACTGTTCAGGAGTCCAGTAAAGGTTGCGTTTGCTGCTCGGCGGACCATTTTCTCTTTCAGTGTCCAGTATTTCAAAAAATGACGTCATCTGACAAGGAGGCATTGTTACGTGCTCATGGCCTCTGCCGTAATTGCCTTAAACAAGGTCATCAAGCAAAGGATTGTCGTTCAAAATTCTCGTGCCGAAAATGCAGAGGGCGCCATCACACGCTAGTTTGCTTTAAACCTGAGAGAGATGGAAATGGGGCTGCGAACACTTCTACAAATACCAGTAACCTTCCTGCCAAGCTACCACAAGGCACGTCATCAAATCATCCTCAGATGGTCAACATGGCGATATCTGATGCCACAGTATCCAACTCTGCTCGATGTTTTTCGTCTCAGGCATTGCTAGCTACAGCAGTGGTGATCATCAAAGATGATTACGGAAATCAGTTTCCGGCGAGAGCCCTTTTAGACTCCGGATCGGAGTGTAACTTCCTCACCGAACAAATGAGCCAACGTCTGAAGGTGACTAGGAATACGGTGGACATTTCCGTCCTAGGAATAGGCCAATCGGCGGCCAAGGTTAACCAGCGTGTCCGAGCTGTGGTGTGCTCAAGAGTTTCAAGCTACTCTCGTGAGTTCAATTTCTTGGTTCTTCGAAGAGTGACCGCAAATCTTCCCACTACATCAATTGATCCCATAGGGTGGAAGATCCCAGACGGAATCGAACTGGCTGATCCAACATTCTTTATTTCAAGAACTGTGGACTTGGTGCTAGGCGTTGAAGCATTTTTTGATTTCTTCGTGACGGGTCGGCAGTTACCATTGGGGGATCAGTTACCAATCTTGACCGAGTCAGTATTTGGATGGGTCGTTTGCGGAGGAACTTCACTTTCAAGTCAAACGCCGATCACATGCCATATATCGGCATCCAAAGAGTTAGAAATGATGGTGGCTCGATTTTGGTCCTGTGAGGAAATCGAGTTGTCAAGGACATATTCTCCAAAACAAACCCGCTGTGAACAACTATATGTAAACACCGTTCAACGTGACACAGACGGTCGATATACTGTATCCATTTTGAAGGATGGAGACGAATTCAAGTCTTTAGGTGAATCTCATGATATCGCAATTCGACGTCTCCAAGGAACAGAGCGACGACTGGCAAAGGATGCCAGACTACGAGAGCAGTATACAGCATTTATGGAAGAATATTTGGCATTAGGGCACATGCAACCTGTAGACGACACTCACGATGCGGTAAAGCGATGCTATTTACCGCACCACCCGGTGATAAAGGAGGCGAGCACCACCACAAAGCTTCGCGTCGTATTCGATGCTTCTAGTAAGACGACTACAGGGGTCTCATTGAACGATACTTTGCATGTTGGGCCCGTTATACAAGAAGACTTACGGTCTATAATTCTGCGCTGCAGAACAAAGCAAGTTATGCTGGTGTCTGATATCGAAAAAATGTTCAGGCAAATCAAGGTTTTACCAGAAGACAGGCCATTGCAGTGCATACTATGGCGAAAGCATCCAACTCAAGATGTTGTGACGTACGAACTTGGAACAGTGACGTACGGAACCAAATCAGCGCCGTTTTTGGCCACAAGGACGCTGCAACAGCTGGTGGCGGATGAGGGACAATGTTTCCCACAGGCAGCGAAGGCTATTCTTGAAGACACGTACATGGATGACGTGATTACAGGAGCTGATACGATTGAAGAGGCGACAGATCTACGGAAGCAACTCGTAGAGATGCTGCAATGCGGAGGATTCCGCCTGCGAAAGTGGGCTTCAAACGAAGCAGCAACATTGCAAGGGTTGACCCAACAAGAACTTGCATATCCGGATACAACAGGGATAGAATTAGATCCAGATTTCGCAGTTAAGACCTTGGGACTTACGTGGGTTCCATCAGCAGATGAATTTCGGTATCAGTTCAAACTTTCAGACTTGGACGTTAGTGAATCAATTACCAAACGTAAGATTTTGGCATCGGTAGCAAGTTTATATGATCCTCCAGGCTTGCTAGGACCTGCGATCACGATGGCCAAGATCTTTCTCCAAGAACTATGGACATGGAGGAGCGAAGATGGGCATAAACTCGATTGGGATGACCCAGTACCATCAACGGTGGGTGAGCGTTGGCGTAAATTCTACGAACTGCTACCAATGCTGAATCAAATTCGCATCAGCCGATGCGCAGTCATTCCAAAGTCAGTCTCACTACAACTTCACTGTTTCTCGGATGCTTCTCAACGTGCTTATGGGGATGCATCTATTTACGTAGTCAGGATGCAGAAGGAACAACAACTATTGAACTCCTAACATCAAAATCTAAAGTGGCGCCGTTGAGGTGCCAGACTATCCCTCGGTTGGAGCTCTGTCGAGCCCCTCTCAAGCCACAATTATCCGAAAATGTTCAACAGTCCCTCAAAGATGATGTCGCAGCGTATTTTGGACAGACTCGACTTGCGTATTGCGTTGGCTTCAAGCACCACCCCTCACTTGGGCACCTTTCGTCGCCAACAGGGTTGCCAAAATCCAGGCAATCACGGAACATTTTCAGTGGCGTCACGTAGCGGGTGTTCATAATCCAGCAGATCTGATATCCCGTGGGCTATCTCCAGAGCAACTAATACGGAACCGATTTTGGTGGAATGGGCCAAATTGGTTAGAAGATGATGAAAGCGAGTGGCCTATAATGATTGATTCAACAGAGGAAGACGATAAGCTGATCGAAAAACGTACAACTACAGTAGCAGCAACAACAACTTCGGCAAAAAACTTTATCGACACGTACATCAGTAAATTTTCTAATTATACAAATCTCTTACGATGCACTGCAGTGTGGCAACGATTGATAAGGCGTCTACAAAATCGTTTGGTTGGAGATTCCAAGAGAACGCTCACTTGTTCGGAATTCCGAGTAGCAGAAAATACCCTCATTCGTTTGGTTCAACACGATTCCTTCCATGAGGAGTGCATTTCAATTGCAAATCGAAGGCTGGTCTCTAGAAAATCACCTTTAAAGTGGCTTCATCCGTATCTTTCCGAAGATCAGCTTCTACATGTTGGCGGAAGGCTTATTCATTCAAACGAACCCGAAAGTACAAAGCATCCATTGGTCCTGCCGGCACACCATCAGTTTACAAGACTGCTTATGGAACATTATCATCGCCTTTTATTGCATGCCGGACCTCAACTTCTACTCACCACTGTTCGTTTAAGGTTTTGGCCTTTGGGAGGTAGGAATATGGCTCGTCAAGTTGTTCACCACTGCGTTACGTGCTTCAGGGCAAAACCAACACCAGTGCGGCAATTTATGGGTGACTTACCGCCGTGCAGGGTCACTGTATCTCGTCCTTTTTCTAAGACGGGCGTAGACTACTTTGGGCCAATATATGTAAGGCCTGGTCCACGACGTGCTGCTGTGAAAAACTACGCTGCCCTATTCATTTGTATGGCGACAAAGGCGGTTCATTTAGAACTCGTATCGGATTTATCCACTGACCGATTTCTGCTAGCACTACGTCGGTTCATGGGTAGAAGAGGCAAGTGTACTGATATATTTAGCGACAACGGCACCAATTTTGTTGGGGCGAGAAATAAACTGCAAGAGCTTTTCCTATTGCTAAATGACGAACATCACCAACAAGCAATTTCCAACTATTGCACGAACCAAGGCGTACGGTGGCATTTCAGCCCACCGATTGCTCCCCATTTTGGTGGATTATGGGAGGCAGCGGTCCGATCTGCAAAGCATCATTTACTGCGCGTTGTAGGAGAAGATCCATTGAACCCTGAGGAATGTCAGACACTGTTGGTTCAGGTCGAAGCATGTCTGAATTCTCGGCCAATTACACCGCTTTCAGATGATCCCAGTGATTTGGAACCACTGACGCCAGGGCATTTTTTAATAGGCGCGTCACTGCAGGACCTTCCAGAACACGATTGGCAGGGCATTCCAACAAACCGATTAGATTATTACCAAAAGCTCCAACAGAAGTTTCCAGTCTTTCTGGACTCGATGGCGTAAGGAATATTTAAGCCAACTGCAAGGACGTACGAAACGGCTGGGCCCGATAGCAAACATCGAAGTAGGCAGACTGGTGGTAATTTGCGATAAAAATCTACCACCAATGCGGTGGAAAATGGGGAGAATCCATGAAATTCATCCAGGGCAAGACGATGTTGTACGAGTCGTGACACTAAAGACGAAAGATGGGCTGCTTAAACGACCTGTGGAAGGGATTTGTCTATTACCTAGGTTGGAGAACACTGAAACTGGCAATCTACAAGGAAATTGACCTGCATGCTTTCTTACAATCGAGATGATGTCATACCAGTCTTTCGAAGAGGAAGTGTTTTTATTATCATTTCAGAAATTATTGTAATTTCAGGGTGGGTGAGGATGTTTGTTTGCGTAGTACCCACCCAATTACAACCCTGTTGTGCAACCGGCGAACGGTCAGCTTCTCGATAGCCAGACAGTTGTTTACATCTGATATACCATTGTTCTTCACGGACTGTACTCTACCGGTGCAGCGATCGTCGATAGGTATATAATTGGATAGAGGTATCTAACCACGGAAGGCTCTGCGCTATGCATCGTATTGGGATGAGAGTCTTTAGAGAGACTAAGCATATGGAGATTTGGGCTAGAGTCGAATGATAGGGAGATTAGAGAAGACGGCCAGTTGGAATGTACATAGGTCAGAGAAGATTAGTTAGTTGCAAAGAGGTCGTCGGGAAATCTGTATCGCTTGCTGATATGCATGAAGAATTGTGTAGTTTGTAATTAAAGTAGTTATAATGTCGGGAAATAAATGTAGAGTGTGGACTGAATTAGTGTAAGAATAAACTGTTTTACGGGAATAAAGTGTACATTTTCTGGTATAATCGAGTTGTGCGAGTGGTATGCTTAGTGAAAGAAGAACCATTAAGACAATCATTTACAAGACAAGGATTATTGTTTCCCTCTGAAGCCATATTGGGCAGTGTTCATTTCATACCACCCATCTGTGAGTCCAAATTACGTGTTGGTGTTCTGGCGATCATCATTTAGTTCCGCTGAATCGAAGGTAGATAGGACCAGGCCCAACATAGGGGTTATCACGCCTATCTAGAGAGTAGGAGGTTGAGGGTTCGAGTCCCTCCAAGACACGTGGATTCTTTTTCGCAAATTTCATATCAATTTGTCCATTTCGAAACATGTGCTGTACATATGCACAGCCAAGATATTTAACAAAAAAAATTTGCTTAAGTGTTTTTTTTAATTGAAAATAAGTTTAACGCTCAAATACCTTTGGAAATTTCTTCGAAAATTCTTTTATAAATTCCTTCAAATAAGAATTCTTTCCGGAATTATTCTTGTATGAGTTTTGTATAGTTTATTGAAGGAATTTCCTAAGGACCTCCTGGAGGAATTTCTGAAAAAAAATTCCTCCTGGAGAAATTTCCGACTCAATTCTTGAAAGAATAACCGGAACATAACCTGAAAACATTTTCTAACAGATTTTTTAAATGAATTTAAAAGAGGTGAACCAGGGCTGAAAACTTCTACAATACATTTTGTTTGACTACTATCGGCTCTTTCAGTCATATAAATATTACGAAAGTATCACATCATCTCTATAATAAAGAATAAAAAAAATGAATCTCTGAAGGAATATGCGAAAGAATTCTGAAAGTAATTTACGAAGAAATGTTTAATGGATTTACCGAACAAATAGCTATTGGTATGTACACAGAAATTCCTATAGTTCTCCAGGCATTTCTTCGAAACTCGAGAATATCGAGATTACAGATATTCGGATATTCCCAAGAATTCTTTGGGAATTTCCTGCACGAGTTCTTTCGAAAATTTCTACAGATTTTTTTCATAAATACCTTAAGTAATTCCCAGGAAAAAATATTCAGGGATTAATTCGGTAAGTCATCAAGAAACTCATTCAAAATACGTTCAAAAATCAAACGCAATCCGATCAAGAATTTCTTCAAGAAGTCTTTTAGAAAACTCTCCACAAATGAAACCAGGTATTTCTGTTAAATTCCGCCCAGGAATTGCTTCGGAACTTCTTAGGACCTTAAGAAATTTCTTAAGGAATTCTAGACCAACATTTGAAAAGGGCGTAACAGCCAAAATTTATTCTCTTTGATTCTTCGTCCACATATAAAGCTTTATATGGGGACGAAGAATCAGAAGGAATAAATTTTGGTTGTTACGCCCTTTTCAAATGTTGGTCTAGAATTCTTCTGGAAATTCCTTCAAAAAATCATATAAGATTCATACTGCCCATTCCATTGAGAATTTCTTTAGAAATTCTTTTTTGGAATACTTTTAATAATTTCTATTCATGTACCCATCTAACATTTCCCCACAGTTGTAATGGATTCGACGTGCCCTTCTTCAAATAAGCCATCCCACGGAAAGCTCAAAAAGGATTACTAATCTATTTATTAGTCTGTCGGATTACATTGCCTAAAGGAGATTCTCTATATCCCGCGGGCTTTGCGTAAGTGTCTCTGGTTAAGGGTCCGCCACCTCCGTTTCTTGCCCTTCACACAGAAGTGCATTGAAAACAGAATGGTAATTAAATTCGATTGTACTATTGGGTGGAGCCGCATGCAGAGCAAGACTCAAGCCAGGCTGATGGATAATCGCATACATACATACATACTTTTAAAAATGTCTACAAAATTCCTTCGGAAATTATTTTAACAATTCCACTGGCATTTTTCTAGGTATTTCATAAGACATTCCATTCCCTCGTAAATTAATCTAGTAATTCCTTCGGAATTTCCAACACTATTCCCTTCCAAAACTGTAGGACGGATTTTAAGATATCTCCGTACGAATTCCTAGAGCAATTTCCAAAGGACCTCCTAAAGGAATTACTCACATACTTAAATTTCTCAAACAATTTCTTTGGACATTCCTCGTAGAATTCCTTCATGATTTTCTCCAGAGATTCCTTCAGAAAATCCTCCAGAAATTACCACGAAGATAAATTCAGAAATTCCTCAAGGCTGTAAGAATTTTCTTCAGATATTCCTTCAGAACTTCCTCCAGGATTTCCTGGAAATTATTTCTAGAAAACCAAGAAATTTCTTTGGGAATTGTTTATCGAAATAAATCGAAACCAATTCTTTTTAAAACAATTATAGCAATTACAAGAAACAGTGAAGGAAAAGTTCAGTTTGTTGGGTCACGTGCCCAATCGTGCTCCAGCTTCAGAAGCCAAAAGATCAGATCTGCATTCGAATATCATGAGGCTAACACAATGATACTCCATGCCCAGGGAAGCTAAAAAAATCAAACCAGACTGGGAATCCAAATCCAACATTTATTATGGTGTTGATTTGTAGCATTTGTTTGTACACACTTAATTTTTTTTTCCGGGATCTCAGCAATTTGTTGAACTTTTACCGAGATTCGCACAGCTCAGCCCCAGAAAACGTGTTTTTTGCCAAGATTTCTGTCAAAATTGCTGAAAATCAGCAAATTATTTGCCGAAAACCAGCTAACAAACGTTAATTTTGCCGGGATATCAGTTTTTATTTTGCTGGTCTAACGGCTGTGTGGAATTTGCCGAACTGTATAAATAAAAACTAAGTGTGTAAGCACTGGACCAATTAAGATATCTAGCATGATTTTTGAAAATGTCGTATGTCCAAACGAGAGACTCTCTTTCATTACCCTATTTTTCACTAATATCGAAACTAATTTTGCATTTATTGCAATATTTCCACCTCAGCACGCTAGAGAAAGTTATTTTATTCATATCTCTGTGAAAAAATCCGATGTAAATGTTAATATGGTTTTGTAATAATCGAAAGAGGAAATAAACTAAGAGAGCCTTGTGGTACTCCTCACCATCCATTTTTTTTTTAAACTCGGATCCGAACCAGCAGATGTTAATTCTCCGAAAATCACACACTGAATGCCACGAACCTGTACTTCACAACACGCACCAAGGAAACATAGCTGCATCTCATCGATCACTCTTTCCTTGTCGTGTAGCTACTGACATGTATCGTTTTATACGAGTTTACTTCTCTCTCTTTCTGTCGCACACCAAATTGGTTCCGACCTCTCAGTTAAGAGCGTTTTCGGTATATATTGGCGTTCAACGACCCTTCAGAAGTATCCGTTCAAAGTACACAGTTATATAAACTATTCATACACACTTAACTCATTTCACAGTATTCGGTAAATTTTACCGAAATCTCAACAGCAGAACTGTTCGGTAATTATTTTACAGATTTTTTGTAATTTTTTCCATTGTCCAACTGTCAAAATCACCGAAAATCAGTAAAATTATTTACCGAACAGTTCTGCTGTTGAGATTTCGGTAAAATTTTAC